>NC_054386.1:91939789-92239789 GCF_017654675.1 Xenopus laevis | reverse complement strand
AGCACATTCGATCAAATTTGAATCAAAGTTTTTCCCCAAAAATACTATTATTATTTTTCAAAGTCCACCAATTGACTCCAAATAGGTTCTAGGAGGTCCCCCATAGGCTAAAACAGAAATTTGGCTGGTTTTTGAAGGCAAATGGTCGAAGTTGAATTTTTTAAGAGACAGTACATGATAAATTTCGATATTCGAATTTTCAAATTTTCGATTCAAATCGAATTTGGACTTGTATCTTCCATTATGCTACAACCCCTTCCATACTAATTTTCATTTGTTGTCGTGTGATTTAGCTGCTGTGTAATACTTTGGCCCCTGCTATGAATATACCAGTCAACAGGAACTTGCTAGGAGTTCTATGAATTCAGTGTGAAATGCTTCTGGGTACACAATACAGAGGATTCATTCCAGGAAATTAGGATACAACAAGGTTCACCTGTAAAGGCTCCAAACTTGTCCCATTTTGAGCAAAGAGACAAGGTAGAGAACATAAGAGGCAGCCCATCCAGATTGCCCAACGGTATTAGATCGTAAACAAGAGGGTTGAATATTAGTCAATAAATTCTGTATAAGAAGAAGCAGCTTACTGCAAACTGTCTAGCCTGGGTTTGGACAAACACAGACAGGAACTTCTTACTTTAAATACAAAGTTCAAGATGACGATGAGCTTAAATGTTACTACAGAGACCTAGAGAGATTCCACTCACTCACTATAGTCAAACTCATTATAAAGCTCCCTCTGAGGTTTTACTGATGATCTAAATTACAGATTGTCTTGGAAGTTCTTCAATTTAATAAGTATTATCATACAGAATGAAGAGTGTAAAACTTTCAGAGCCTTCTCAAAACCAGCACTTATGGTATAGAACATCTTTAGTTTTCTCAGGGTAGATAAACATTGATGTACAACTGTAAACTATGGACCCTTTACTTTCATATAGAGTAAACTTGTATTTTTAGGTTTATTTTAACAACAGAAAAATATGTGCGCCAAAGATTTTCTTTTTATATAAAAAAGAAAAGTTTGAACAATAAAATTTGGAACCTAAAAATAGATTAAAAAGGCACAACTCAGGCAAAGGAGAAGAGGCCCTCAGTCACCTTTTTTGCTGCTTGGCTTTCACAGAATACTTATGTGATTTCTGAGTACTGAGACATGTGTTCTGAGTATGTTACGTGGCGTAAAAGAATGGCACATGTTTCTGGTTAGGAAGATCACTTTCTGCTATGACGCCAGACACAAAGGTTGCTGAAGAGTCTTTAGTAGGAAAGAAAGGGAAGAATTGCATCAAAGGTAGGGCATTAGCAGACATTTGATGTCCCTGCCAAACAACTATAATATGGGTCTAAATATGAACAGACCCCTAATTCCAAAGTCAATGAAAAACTTGCATTTTTAAGCTCAAGTTTCCATTACTGGTGGATTTGTCAATGTAGAATAGCTTAATAGCCCTTGTAATACATGCTGTCAGTGATAGACATTATCCTGGATACACTGTCATGGCTAGTTAATATTTGCTGCTTGGTATCATCAGACTTAAGTTACTTTTTCTATATGGTGAATGGGACAACCAGTCTAATGTTTCCTCTTATATTTGCTGTAAAGTCTGGGTAGTCTAATGGTTCCTATAATTAAAGAGGACCCGTCACCCAACAAAAATATTCATAATCCTATTTCATCACATCAGTCAAGCAAAATGAACTTTAATTACACTGTATAAATTATTTTAATCTTGTTTCCTTCAGTCTGGGAATTCATAATTACAGCAAGCAGGCAGGAGCCATTTTGTGGACACTGTTATTAAGGCAAGCCTTGTATCATCTCAGAATCTTGTTTGTGCACCAGAATTGGGGACCCGATGTCCATCCCCATGTCCTGGCTACATAATTAAACAGTGAAGAGAAGTCGGGGAATGTGGGGAGAGCAGCGATTTCTAGGAAGTGCTGAATGGAAAGTGAAAGTACTTGTCTGCCCCGCCTCTATGCCCAGGGCATAGAGGAGGAGCAGACAATATTTGATTGACAGCTGAGATGCTTAGATGAGCTTACAACAGCTATGAATGTGTTAATAAAAAATAGAAATTGGATTTCATGTTTAATTTGAAAAGGACTTTTATTATACAGCTTTTTGTGTCTGGATGACAGGTCCCCTTTAATACAGTATTTGATCACTCTGATACATCTGGACCTGAAAATGAATCCCTTTACTCACAGCCGCTGTGAAGCCACAATTCATTTATTTGGCCTTTTTTTTACATCTGTGTTTGAAAATAGTCAACTGACTTTCCTGCACCATGATTAAAAAAATATACTTTCAAATGCTTTCCTGATTAATTTTTCAACTGGTCATATTCTATTAGATGGTACATCTAATAGAGTTCATTGGAGATTGAATAGGGATATAATTCTGGGTCCATTAGACCATAGATTTCAGAAATCCAGTATCCCATATCATTGAATTTAAAGACTATTGCTTTGTTGCACAGAGAAACCAACGTTTTGCATGTCTTTGGTCCCACCAAATCCCATGAGAGATACAGTATAAAGAACTGAAAGCCTACCTTGTCTATGGATTATGGTTGATGTCTTTAATGTTTCTGTAGCTCTATGCAGAGGTAATAAAGTACATGCTGCCCTCTACTCTTATCTTAACCTGTTAATGTGGTCATATTTCCTTAAAGGAGAATTAAAACTTTTCAAGGATAATTTAACCAACAAATAATATATATCCTAAAATGTGACCTCTCAGAGAATCTTTCCAAACTGACCTATGAATATCAGTAAATATTGCCTATTCAAAGCGATACCGACACGTTCCTATAAAAATCATAGGAAGTGATAGGAAGGGGGCGGAGTGATCCTTCCATAGGCTGAAGTCCTGTTGTAGCCTATGGAAGGATTGCGCTTTAAGGGGGGACATTGAGGGGAACTATTCCGGGTGCGGTTAATACTTGATACTGACACATTTCTATGATTTTTATAGGAACGTGTTGGTATTGCTTTAAGCCACTAGTTTACGGTAGTCTTTATTTAAGAGGTGTGTTAGATATTATATACTTTGTTACAATCTAGTTTTCAGACTGTAGATTGGGCAAAACAGGTTTGAGTCATCTCATAAAACAAGCTGTTAATGATTTAATGATTACATCAATTAAAAATAAATAAAATGACCTTATCGAAACTGTCTATGAAAGTGAAAAAAAAGAATTAAGAGTGGCTGAAACTGGCTCTGGGATTTATAACAATAGCCCTTGCCAAGTATTTTTACATGTGACACTGGAATAAAGTCACTGAGATTTGCTGCCAGGAATTCCAGACTTTGTTACATTGCAGAGGAAGGGTTCGTTTATGCAGCGAGATTAACGTTGTCTTTTGCTCTTTCCCTGTTTTCTGATACCCCACTGCAAGCTGTGTTTAACTGCCCTCAGGGGGTATATTTATCCCTGTCAGTCTTCACTATGTATAGTCCTGCTTTACAGAAACAAGGCAGGATGGGCTTGCTTAGTTTTCCAGGAATCAACAATTTACATCTGTTCCTAAAGTGTCAAAAATGTATGGATTGTGCATACCCATCTGTAGCTAACGACCAAAGAAGAAAAGAGTTTTTATGATCACCTTGTAAGGCTGCAATATCGTGTCTTTTATGTCCACACGGAATGGCTCATTAATTTATTTTATTGTGACCCTTTAATGCAAGGTCTCTTCTTCTTAGTGCATATTGGTTAAAGCAGTCTGATTGCTGTTCTATATTTATACTGACTGTCAAAGGATTTACATGGTGATTAAGGTGCATCTTTTGAACATGTTGCAAATAAAAAAACACGTGCCGAATGGTCATGCTCAGAAACCATAAATTAGATATCGTTTTGTGCTTTCTCTCCACAGTGCATAGTGCAGAAGTCTAGCATTATTAGCAACTGCAATAAATAAACATACATATAAAGATAAGTGGTGTAGCCCTGGAGGCGATAAGGTCTATGAAGCATGCTTGTATTTTGATCAGCACTCAACCTCAGAGCATCCATAGCCTAAGCATAATGTAAACTATCCTAACCTGATCTCGTCAGTTATATGGACATTAAACGGCAAAGTGGATGGCACATAATACGTAGTGAAATTGTGGTTGTTAAGCCTACTCTATGGCTCTTGTCAAAATGTGTGCAATGGCATGCATGGACACAAGGGGATCCTTGAATTACTGGCAGCCTAAACCTGGTGACACTTCGTAAGTTGTATCTGACGTGCCAAGTCAATTGTATACACATGCAGTTATTGGTCAAGACATGGTGCCATTCGCACATGCATGCAGTAACAAAAATGTGTGTGGTAACTTGCATTAGATATGCCAAAATAAGATCCCATTTTATGCTGGAATTCTGGGAATACAGTAAATACTGCATTTTGGGTAAATAAAACAGGGAGATTTGCATCCAACGTTTACATGTTTTGCACTGGATGAGTCTTCTCCTATCTGTCTGCTCCTCTTGCCAATCTGTTTAGGTTTCTTCACTTCTCCTCCAGGACATAGTAACAAAAAAGGTTGAAAAAAGACACACATTCATCAAGTCTGTTTATCACATGCCTAACTGCTAGTTGATCCAGAGGAAGGCAAAAAAAAACATTTGAAGCCTCTCCAATTTGCCTCAGAAGGGGAAAAAAAATCTTTCCAGACCAGTCCCTGGATTAATTTGTACTATGAGCTATCTTCCATAACCCTGTATTCCCTCACTTGCTAAAAAGCTATCTAACCTGTCACTTAGCTGCCCAGATTGGCAATTTGTTAAGATCCTGCTGCAGGGATGTAACATCCTGAAAATAATTAATTGGGCTGGATAGTTTTGTGTCATCTGCAAACACTGGTACATTACTTACAGTACCCTCTCCTAAGTCATTAATGAACAAGTTAAATAAAAAAGGACCTTATCTTGGCTTACTGTAACTCAACTTCCCAGTGTTTTTCACTGATTTCTTCTCAGCCTTAACTGTTGATTCTGTTGATAAGGACCCATCAATGACTTTCCTGATTTTTTCCTCTCAATTTTTTTCCTTGACAATGTTTATAATATTAATAAATAATACTACAAACAGCATTTCATGAAGGTAAATGTAGCTGACCTTTTTTTAGAGAAGTTCCTTTTGGATATTGGCTGGATCTGTTTAGAGTTTGGAGTGGAGAACTGTTTGCCAAGCAAAAGTATGCCCTGGCAGTTTTTTTGGCCAGGGGTGTCAGGCACCCATAGTCTTAACAAGGGGAGGCACCATGAGTTTATGTCTTTTTGGGTCCCACTTGCTGAAAGCGGTGAAGGTGTTGCGGAGTCTGAAGTAAGAGGCCTTAATAGAGCGAGAAGTTCCAAATAAGCTATCAGTAACTTGCATTATGTTATATCATGCAATAACTCACTTTAAGAGTGAGAGTCAGGTGTTGGGTTGTTAGCAGAGCAGCCAGAGAATCAAGAAAGAGAGAAGAAAGGATAAGTACCTTGTATGTCAACTACCAGTGTAGGTACTCAAGCCATAAGGGAGAAAATGTGTGAACCACTGTGAGGGCCATGTACTCTGGGGACAGGGAATTGCAAGTGAGTGTTGCTACTACTACTACTACTAGCTGTTACTAATGTTCTGTTTGTGCCTAATATCAGCAATGGAAGAAACTACTGAAACACTGTGAAATTAAATGTACCATTTTGAAGTGACATCTGACATACTGCAGACTGAGTGAGTTAATTCCAGGTGTGCGGTGTATCTATTACATTACTATTTGGTGCAGTTCCTATATATTGTTAAAGTAGTATTATTATAGTCACTTAACCTACTTTATATACCTTTGTATCTTGCAAATTATCCTACACTTGCCATCTTATCTTATTAAAGGAGAAGGAAAGGTTAAAATTAAGTAAGCTTTATCAGAAAGGTCTATATAAATACACCAGTAAACCCTCAAAGTAATGCTGCTCTGAGTCCTCTGTCAAAAGAAACACCACGTTTCTTCCCTTCTATTGTGTACACATGGGCTTCTGTATTAGACTTCCTGTTTTCAGCTTAAACCTCCAGGGCTTGGGCTTGAGCATGCTCAGTTTGCTCCTCTCCCCCTCCCTCCTCCCCTCCATGCTGTAATCTGAGTTTGGAGCTATGAGTGAGCAGAGAGAGATTTAGGCAGGAAGTGATGTCACAGCAAGCTAATATGGCAACTGTTATCTTAAACAAACAGAGACAGTGTCTAGAGCTGTTTACTCAGGTATGGAAAAGCATTCTAAAGAATAAAAATGATGTTCTAGCTTGCACTGTTGTGGCTAATATATTGACAATAAACTGCCTTGGTAGCTTTCATTCTCCTTTAACTCCTGCACGGTATTTACTAGCTCATGGGCAAAAGGGAAATTAACAGAGCCCTTATCACAGTGGAATAACAATACCTCTATTGGTAATAATTCACAGGCAAGATGAGCAAAGCATATTCATAATATGCCCTGAGAATGTCTGTTTTTCATTTTAAACTTGGACTTGGCGGGCTGCCAATGCGCAGCTGTACGGATAGCATTTGTTTATTATCAGGGCTTGAAACTATTCTTTCTTTTATAACCAATACACATTATATTGTAACTATATATTCATGTTATGGCTGGTCATTAGTTTATATAGGATATTTAGTCAGATATTTAGCTGAATCAGTTGGCTTTCTCAGTACATTTTTTTTGCTTGATGCAAACTTCTTAAGGGAATGTGTTAATCCAAAAGCACTTAGCCCTATGCACTAAAACAGAGAACCATTTCCCAACTAGAAGGTGACATCCACATAGACATAAGTTAAATTGCCTTTGAAAACGCCATACAGCTGGCAGAGAAGAAGAAGTATTTAAAACAAAGGCAGGGAATTGTCTACTGTTGAACTTAACAACCATCTCATTTAATGAAAGTCTTTCTTGCCAAATAGCTCTTCTCATTCCAGCATATTCTCGCTTAAATACGAATGCACCCTATTACGTCTAACCTGCATTGTAAAACAAACCAACAATGTTTTACCTGGCAACAGGCTTATCAATAGCTCAGGAATAGGCAGCCCTCCCATTATTGTCGTTCCGTGTGATGCCTTGGGCTAGGATTCCAAGCAACCGCTCCAAGTTCTTCCAGAAACTGCGCAGAAGGACTGGTAGCAGAGAGGATGAACTCTGGTTATGAGCAACAGTCTAAAGATTGCTCCCAGGAGATAGTGCTGGATTATGCTCTGTTTTCAGTGAATGTTTGTTCTTGTAGTGTTATACTGTCATAGTACACTTTATTTGTAATTGTGGATTTAGTATTCTGATAACTGCTACTTTGCCAAGTAAATCTCCAGTTGAGTAAGGTTTTGATCCACCATGGCTTCCTACAGATGTTCAGCCTCTACCACAGATGGAGATTATATTGAGAACCTTCTTGCAACTGTTGTTCATAGGTTGTGATAGATATTGCTAGTTTATACAAGTGTTTCCTTGTTTCTGTGACCCTCAGATGAACATGGTGATGTTTCTGTATGTGTAGAGTACTAATCAAAGATTCTCCCTTGGAGGAATTATTATTACATATGTTGATTTGACTCTTCTGGCAGTGGTCTCCACAAACCTTCTTTATGTTCCCCATCTGTTCATATCAGCTATGTAACCTTATCCTAAGACCTGCCTCAATTGTTGACTCTGATTGTATTGTTAAACCTGTGTTACCATGTTTTGGCTGATTCCTTGCCTGCTTAGTAATTTATAAGTATGTACCAGAGAAATGCAGTGGTCCAGGTTCCTGTGCCCGAGACCTGTTGCACCAATCCTAACCAATTTGCATAATGATTGTCAGCTTCAATTAAAACAACCCAGATTTAAACTCACCAAAGTGACCAAGTTGCTGCAGCTCCAAGTCCCTAACATGGGGAGAAATGCAAGTATCCAGACTATAGAGCACACTCTACCAGACCAAAAAGCAATTTTTTAGTTAAAAAGAAAGTTTCAGTAAATGCTGCCTTTTAATGGATAATATTATTAGGTGGTTTGGTCTGGATGTTTGAAAAATAAAATAAAAATTAAAATAGCCTGCACTGAACTTATAAATGCAAAATGAGTTATGGGAAGTACCATGTATATCTGTTGCCTTGGATTTGGGCAGTCTAATTCTGGATTAGTCTGGAAACTCTCACAATACAGGGACCAAATTTTAGTAATGCTATCCATTCATATTAATAGAATTAGAAAACTTTAAAGTGGGTCTTTAGCACCTCCCTGTAACTTTCCTTAACTTTGGACCCTTCCATGCCAAGGCAGGCTAGCTGGGCCCAGGCGTCCTTTAAAATCCGCCCACATTTTGATGGTAGGCCCCTACTAAAGAAGTAACACTTTGCCAAATCTCTTGCAACGGTCTACAAGCAAGAATGAGATGTTGCACAAAATCTAATTTTCAAGTAGTGAATTATATTAAATATGATGAAATACAAAGTTAGAAGTATTAATATTTATAGCACAATACAGCTTCAAAGACTGTCACAATTGCTGTGGAGTTACGAATTAATTTTTCCTCTTCATGGGCAAACCGGAGAAAACCTCACGTGTTTTGCTCTCCTCCCTCTAAAGAAGTTTAAGTATTTCTTGAATGAAAAACAAGAACCAATTAGCGAGATTTACATCACATTTATTCCAATTCTAGTAAACAAAGCCACAGGGATTTTATTTTCCTATATTCAGATGAAAACAGGCTTAATTGGAAAGAAAGTATGTTCCAGCTGTAGGAGAATCAGTTCAGGAGAAACAAAGAATGAACCATACGTAGAAAGCAGGGCCTCCTATTCTTTTAACATCTTTTTTGTCTAAATAAAATCTGGATTTGCTCTCTGTTGCGGAAATATGAAATATTGTGTACAGCTTTTTAAAAGAGATGTCAAAAGACACATTAGCATCAGTATGTTTAGAATTAGAAGGATTTTGGCTCTGTATGATGGATTGTCCAAGCCACTTCATAGAAGGCTACCATTCACATATACAGAACTATTTAGAATAGCTCTTAAGAACATTTTTTACCCTTTAAATGATATGTTCTTGGCTGGTAATAAATAAGACAAATCCTATATTGAGAGACTAGACGCTTACTTCCTGCGAGTGAAGACAGGCCTGGGACGCATTATTTCTGTCCTCTTTTCAGTAACAAAAAAATAACTTTAAGATACCCTAGAAATTGACATAGTACATTGTGTCCCTTATTCTGTCTGACTCATATTGAGAAGAGTGTTTTTTTCTACAGAGACGGATGGACAAATGTTATGGGTTGCTTTTTTTTTGGCAATTGTTTTGTAAGACTAACATCTGGCCAGAGAAGACAGCAGATGTCTGACAACAATGCGGACTGCCATGGATGATAAAGATTTGAAAATGCAGGCAGCAATAACAACAGGCACTCGAATAAGAGGATTTTCAGTATAATGGTATAAATAGCTCCTAAGAGTTTTGACTCCCTAACATCCAATATTATGAATTATATCCATCTGATCAAACTCAAAAAGTTACGTGGCCTAACTATTGGGATTCAATTCAATGTCCCCTGCTTTTTTATTTGATTTCTTTGCTAATAATATTGTGTTAACCTAGTAATTAAATGAGGATATTTTATTTACTGAATAATTCTCAGAACAGTTGATGAACTACCATTATGCCATGTTCCATGATACAACCCACTTTGTTTTTAAAGGGGGATTTTGAGCATAAGGAATATCCCAACAGGAAGATAAGAGGGGTGGGAGACCAAGTGCTCTGAGCATTAAGCCATGTAGCATCAGCTTATATTCATCAGCTTCATTTTTTACTTGATTATTTATGACAACCCTTAAACTTCTCAACAGCTAATAAAATATGGTGAACTTCAAAGGATTGGATCATTATTGTTATAGAGATGCTGAACCATTAGGCTTTAGCAGTAGGTTTAGTACATACAACGGGGCATTTCTAGCAATATTTGCTTTTAGGGTTGAGTTCTCCTTTAAATGCTAATTAATCAGTGGAATGCACTGCCGGGTGATGTTGTGATGGCTGGCTCAGTTAATGCCTTAAGGGGCATATTTATCAAAGGTCGAAGTTAAAAAAAACTTCGAACTTTGAATTCAAAATGACCAATCAAATGGAGGTCGAAATTTTTTTTGGGGTTGAAGTGGCCGAATTCGGCCTACTTCGAAATGAACGATCGTACTTCGATTTTAAGTTTTTTTAACTTCCACCTTTGATCTCCCAAACTCAGCCAATTGCCTCCATACAGGTTGTAGGAGGTCCCCCATAGTCTAAAACAGCACTTCGGCAGCTTTTAGGTGGCTTTGGTCGAAGTCGACATTTTAAAGAGACAGTACTTCAAAAAAATTTGACCTTCAAATTTCGAAGTTTTTTTAAATTCGAATCGAAGTATGACTATTCCCTAGTCGAAGTACACAAAAAATTGCTCGAAATTCGAAGTTTTCACTTCGAAACCTCACCTCGACCTTTGATAAATCTGCCCCAAGTGGCTTTGATGATTTCTTGGACAGACATAATATCAAAGGCTAGTGTGATACTAAACTCTTTATCTACAGTATAGATATGGGTATGTATAATGTACAGGTATGTGAAAGTATGGAGGGGTGTGTATATGGATGTTGAGTTTTCATTTGGAGGGGTTGAACTTGATGGACTTTGTCTTTTTTCAACCTGATTTAACTATGTAACTATTTGTCTGTGGCAGAATGGAAATGTGTTTAAATGTCAATTAATCCTTCTACAAGGATACACTGGAGGAAACTGATCCTTTGAGTGTTATTAATTTGTACCAGTTAGTGTTTTTTCTATGTTGGGGTGGTAACAGTGTTTCTGGGGTATTGGGGCTAGTTTGGGATGTGACTTGTTTGGGATGTGCTATTTTATAAGCTGTGTGTAAGATGAGCGAGTGCCTGATTGCTGGAGTATCTAATGCCTTATAGCCATACCCAACATCACATATATCTGAGGTTTTCGAGCTATTACAATGAGGTGGTAGTTTCATCACAATATCCTTCATGCTGTTCTAACACTTTCTTCTATGAAGAAGTTACCAGCTTTGATTTTAGTTTGTATCTTGCCTAAATATTATTAGTATTATTTATAACTTTCTTAGACTAATAGGTGCAACTATTCATAGCCCACTTCTCGTGTTATAATTCCCTTTTTAAGAAAACAGCAACTTGTAGATAGAAGGTGAATGAACAGTAACTGAAATAATAAAAAATATAATGAAAACAAAGTCAAAAAGAAGAATAGGCACTATGCTATTATATTGTATTTAGTCAATCATATCCACAACCTTGCATATTTCAGTTTCTCAACTGTATAATGTTTTTTTTTTTTTTGTTTTTTTTTTTTGTTTTTTTCTGTTTTCTTATGTTTCTTATGTTTCCTATTTTGTCCTACTTATTATTTGTGTAAAATTCATAAAACTACTTAAATAAAGAGTTATAAAAAAAAAAAAAGAAGAATAGGAAGTTTCCCAAAATGAAAGTTAAAAAACAAAGCTAATTAAGAGTTTTTAGATTAAGTCAGGTTTCCATGATCCATCAGCAAGTCTAAACTAAACTTCAATGGCAAAATGAGAGGGTATGATTGGACAATGTCTTTTAGCAGTTCAGTGACATGCGTCTTCCAGTGACCCAATTGACCACTTCTGGCTTTGGTTGAAGAATCATGCGAGTAATAAACAGAATATGTTGAAAGACAGACAATAAAAAAAGTTATCAAAAGAGAGAACTACCCTTGGAGAGCAGTTGGTCTCTATGTCCACAATCTATTCCACCAATAATTAAAAAATAGAAATACTTTGATTAGATAAGGATGTTTGGGACTGTGGTGAAAACAACAT
This sequence comes from Xenopus laevis, assembly GCF_017654675.1. Classification (NCBI taxonomy): domain Eukaryota; kingdom Metazoa; phylum Chordata; class Amphibia; order Anura; family Pipidae; genus Xenopus; species Xenopus laevis. The sequence goes on along the minus strand of NC_054386.1, from coordinate 92,227,927 downwards.
TATTGCACAAGAACACTATTGCTGTCAACCACAGCTACAACCACCATGCAACTGTAGCTTTATCATTCAATTGAAAACTAATGGAGTTGTTGATTTTCCATGCTACCCTTGGAGGAGTCTTAAACATTCCCTTTGAAACTCACTGTACAGAGGCAGCTAACAGTTCCTCTGTAACTTTGCCAGGCATTACATCAATAGAAAACATAAGAATAAACCATCGCTGATAAATGAATTGGCTTTGGATGTTTGTCGACATGTACCTGTAAGGATGGAGCCTCCTGCCTAAAGCAGATAAGTGATTGTAATTTTGTTGCCAAGTCACTAAGAAATATGGAATTTAATCTCCTGCATTCTCTTCAGGAAGAGGCTTTCCAGGGCTTACTTGACTGTGAAATGATTTTGTCTTGCAGGACGAGACAGATGTATAAGGAATTAAGCAATATCTAGGGTCTTAAAGGAGCTCAGTCAAAGGACGGAAGATTGGCCAGTTTTACTTGTAGGTATAGTATAATGTGGACAATATTGGTAGATAGGCAGGGGCGGTATTTTTATGGGGTAACCATCTAAAATTAGTGTTTGTCTTGATTTGAGGTGAGAGGAACACAACCTATGAAATACCTCAAGAAGGGAAAACTATATTCACCAAAATATATTCAAAGGTTCTAATTTCTGTATCTTTGAGAAACTAGCAGGCACTTTGTACCATTATTATTAGCAGTGCCAGACTGGGAGGAAAAAGCAGCCCTGGCAAAAGTATCAAAGCAGCCTATGTATTCACGTGCATGATAAATATTTTCAACCCCAAGGTTAACTAGAACTACTGTTTATTAATAAATAGAGCTCTTTTTCCTGGACCAAGTGGGGGTTCATTAGCATAGAATTCCCAGCATTATTATACACCCTATGTGCTGAAACTGGCCCTTGCAACAAGTATCTCACCCCAGTTTCTATCATTAGTGATGGCCGAATTTGGAACAGCGCACTACTACAGTGGAGATTGGATAGATATCAGAGTTCCTGGTCCCGCCCACACCTGCATGTACACTAAAAGCTGTGGGTGTCTGTTATGGACAGCTCATTTACATTTCTAAAGATAGCAGCTCATTTACATATTAAATAGGGACCTCATTTGCATTTTTAGGTGAGCAGCCTATTTACATTTTAAAGCAAGCAGCCCAACAAGCATTTGCCCAAACCCACAGATGGCCAGTCCGTGTCTGATAATTAGTTCAAAGATTCATAGTTTTTTGACAGTGTATCATGATTAGAAAATATATAAGCCTTGTAAGAAAAACCATAAAAATGTTAAGGTCAACGTCGGCTGCCTTGGCTGCTATGCCCCCAAGAAAACAAAGTTACCTACTGTATTTCTAGTTTGTCATCAACAGTATATCCTGGGTCCTAACTTTCTGCTGATTGTTAGTGACCCTTAATGGGATGTTTACATGTGGAGAAATGTCCAAACATCCCATGCCATTAAAACCTTTTTTTTCAACTGATCTTGTTTTTCTTTCTTTGTAAAATAAAGTGTCTTTTTAAGATGAACTTCACTTAAGATGTTCTTTGCAGTTTCTTACATTTCCCCTGCCCAAGGGAAGTCTCCAACCCCAATTTGTAACAGTGGAGTCTGCCTTCAGGAACCCCCGGGCTGAATTGTGCCAGCTATCATATGAAATGGATGTTCACGCTGGAGAAGAGGCGCTTAAGGGGTGATATGATAACTATGTATAAATATATAAGGGGATCATATAATAATCTCTCTAATGCTTTATTTACCAGTAGGTCTTTCCAGCTGACACAAGGTCACCCATCCGATTAGAAGAGAAGAGGTTCTGACTAAATATTCAGAAGGGTTTTTTTTACAGTGAATGAATCAGTTGTACAGGCTTGCATGTATGGAGGAGCTAGACATCTCTCATGTGTTTTGCCCAACACTACACAAGAGCCGTGAATGTACAATACATACCTATTACTATTATAATTATTATATATGTACTATAAAATGTGTCAACATATTTCCCAGCCCTGTACAATAAATGGGTGTATACACTAGGCAAGAATCATAGAATATAATCAAATGCAAAAGTATTAAAAAGCATTAGGAAAATCAAGAGGAAGGTGGTCCCTGTCTTTGAAGAACTTATAAATTAAGTCGGTGAGTCATTTAAATACACAAATAGAAGGGTAATAAGTGCTGCAATTTACAATGGCTGAGGATTGCCTTGAAGTGCATAACAAAGGAAAATTCTAAAGCTAGTTTTCAATATTCGTTAATTAAAACTTTTGAAAGGATTAAAGCTGTAAACGTTATTGCAACTGAAAGAAGTATATGTCTGTACCATTCTGCACAATTCGCTCTGACTCTTGAAACAATGTAGCAGTTAGTTGTCCTTCAGCCAAGATTTCATTCCCCACAGTTCCTTTCATGCTTCCATTAATTTTAAAACCAATTTCAAAAATAGATCAAGGTATTCTGTAATGTTGCTTAGAATAAAATGCTTTCCCTATACAAAAAAAAATGCTTGGACTTCATACATAGTATTGCTTCTAAAAAAAAGACTCACTTTCATCAAGTTCAGTCTTTTTGTCTAATTGAGCCTTTCTAACTGCTAGCTGGTCCATGGTAGAGAGGAAAAACCCCATCTGAAGCCTCTCAGAGGGGACAAAAACTAAAGTCCAACAAGGAAATCAAACAAGTCCCTGGATCACATTTGTGTGGTTCATTTCAATAACTGTGTATTTTCTTACTAGCTAAAAAGTGGTCCCCACCTGGGTACCTGGCTAAGGTGTGGGACTTGGTCCTCCCAAAACAGAAAAAATGTGGCCAGCGCTAAACACGGGGTCCACTTATTAATCCCACATCCTCCCGGTATCTTATTTATATTCTGACCGTTCAGATCCTGTGGCCCGGGTGCATCCCACCCCAGACCTAACGCTTTGGCTCTGGAGCAGTTAAACCTCCCCACACATATTGATACATAAAGGTCTAACCCAGTCAGCGTTGTAACCAGGGTGCCACCACCCCTAGTCCTTCACTAAGAGGAGCGTATTTACCAGACACTGATCGTTGTGGCGGCACACTCAGGGATCTTTTGGAAGAATCGCTTATTCAGACTTGGCCCTCCCATCCTTCCAAGTATTTTAGGTATTTTTTTGCCCCTTTCATGTTGAATCCTGTAGGACTATGTGTTGGGAGGCAGGTGTGGGTCGAGTTAGGGGTAAATATGTAAATATACAAGGAGGGTGCATACAGTGAACTCTATGATACTTTATACACCAGCAGAATGTCTTGCTGACGAATAAAGCATCAGAGACTTTATCATATGTTCCCCTCAGGGCCGCCATTAGAAATCACGGGGCCCCGTACAACAAAATTTTTGGGGCCCCCTGGGCCCCGCCCACACTGACGACCAAGCTCCGCCCCATATCCCGCCCACATCGCAGTTAAAAGACCACACAGACATCAGCGCTAAAAAAGTAACCCCCCCCCACACAAGTTGTAAAAAGCTATTGATGGTCAGGGCCCCCTTATAAAAAAAATTGGGGCCCCAAAAAAAAAAAATTAAAATTTTTTTTTTTTTAAAAACATTGGTGGCAGGGGCCCCCTGTTAAAAAAACTTGGGGCCCCAACAAAAAAAAATGTAAAAAAAACTAAAAAATAAACAAACATTGGCAGGGGCCCCCTTCTAAGTTAAAAACAAATTGGGGCCCCAAAAAAAAATTTGAAAAAAAATTAATTTTTTTTTGAAAAAAAAAAAAAACATTGGCGGCAGGGGCCCCCTTATAAGTTAAAAACAAATTGGGGCCCCAAAAAAAATTTGAAAAAAATTAATTTTTTTTGAAAAAAAAAAAAAAACATTGGCGGCAGGGGCCCCCTTATAAGTTAAAAACAAATTGGGGCCCCAAAAAAAAAATTTGGAGAAAAAAAAATTTTTTTGAAAAAAAAAAAAATGGTGGCAGGGGCCCCCTTACAAGTTAAAAACAAATTGGGGCCCCAAAAAAATTTAAAAAAAAAAAAATTTTTTTTTGAAAAAAAAAAAAAACTGGTGGCAGGGGCCCCCTTACAAGTTAAAAAAATTTGGGGCCACCAAAAAGAAAATTAATTTTTTTTTTTAAAAAAAAACCCAAAAAAAAACAATGGTAGCAAGGGGCCCCTTACGAGTTAAAAAAAAAATTGGGGCCCCAAAAACAAAAGTTTTAAAAAAAAGATTGGTGGCAGGGGCCTATAGAATATTAAAATAATACATTGGTGGCCAGGGGATTAAAAAAAAAAAACACAAACTGGTGTTCAGTAGAATTGAACTCATGGCTTCAGTACTTCAACTTCGCCTCCTTTCGTGACTTCGGGTCTTTTCACCGCTTCAGGACTTCAATTTCGGCTGTTTTCGTGACTTCGGGTCTTTGCGCTGCTTCAGGACTTCGGCTTCGGCTGTTTTCGTGACTTCGGGTCTTTTCGGCGCTTCGTGACTTCGGGACTTCGGCTTTTTCCTTGACTTCGGGTCTTTTCGTCGCATCGGCTTCGGCTTTTCGGCACTTCCGCATTCGGCACTGAAGAGGCAAGACGTACGGCTCGGGCGCTCGTAAGGGGGGCCCGGATCTTCAAAAAAATGCAGCGCTGCCGGGCCCCCCTTCATGCCCGGGCCCGGTACGCTTGTCCCCCCTGTCCCCCCCTGATGGCGGCCCTGGTTCCCCTAGTATATTTATATACAGTAGTTATCTCCCCTTAAGCTTCTCTTTTACAGTGCAGACATTTCCAACTTGGACAACATTTTCCTCATAACCAGGACATTTCATATCTTTTCACTGCTTTGTTAAGCACTGGAGACCAAAACTGCACTGCATATTCTCGATGGGTCCTTGGGGCCTTACCAGTGCCTTGTAAAAAGGAAGAATTATTCTCTCATCCTATGAATCTAAATCCCCTTTTGTACAGGAAAGTACCTTGCTGGCCCTTCTTGCTGCTGACTGGCTTTACTTGCAACAGTTAAGTTTATTATCCACAAGTACCCCCATTATGGACTTGCCTAATGCAGTTCAATTTAGTGTGGAAGTGACTTGTATATTTTTATATCCACCTTACATTTCTCAGCATTGAATTTTATCTGCCATTTTGCCCTCCAAATTGCCAGTTTGTCCAGATCCCCTTGCAGGAATGACACATCCTGGATGAATTTCATTTGCCTGCATAGTTTTGTGTCATAGGCAAACACTGATACACAACTTTCTATGGCCTCCTTCGAGTAATTAATAAGCAAACCAAGAACTCTGTAAAAACCCTACTCCAAGTTGAGAATGTACCATTGACAACCACCCTCTGTACACAACCATTCAAACTATTTTCTATCGTACAGATGGCATTAAAAAGACCAACTGTTATTAGTTTAAAAAGGAATTGTATATCAAAGCATTGGCACAGTCAGAGTAGATCACATCTACTGTAACCCCATTATCCTAGATTCTACTTCTACTTAAAGGAACAATAACACCAAAAAATTTAAGTGTTTTAAAGTAATGAAAATGTCATGTACTGTTGCCCTGCACTGGTAAAACTGATCTGTTTGCTTCAGAAACACTACTATAGTTCATATAAACAAGCTGCTGTGGAGCAATGGCGGAAATTAAAAAACGGCTATATGGCACAGGTTAATGAATGGATAACAACACCATTAGACAGACAGAGCTTATCTTCTATCTGCTGTGTAACTTGAGCTTTTTCTCCTTTGAGTGGCTGCCTCCATGCCTACACAGCAGCTTATTTATATAAACAATAGTAGTGTTTCTTAAGCAAACACAGCAGTTTTACCAGTGCAGTGCAACACTGCATTATATTTTCATTACTTTAAAACACTTTTATTTTTTGACGTTACTGTTCCTTTAATCATAAAAAGAATCTTACTCTGTAAGGGTTACACAATTCCCTATGGAGACAGTGTATTCATTTTATCCTCAAGTGGACCATTTTTGGCAAATCTATTGCATGTATTTGTAGTGAAGCATGGTGCCAAGAAGATCCAAGTATTCTCCAGAAGATTATTGACCTCTTCAAGCACCAGCAATTGTACCTTTATCTATCTTTACAATCAGTTTAGGAAATTCTTAACACAGTTATTACATACATAATATGATTTTTATTAGGATTAAAAAACTATTTTAGATTATTTTAGAGTATTCGTTTATACCTTACCCACCCAGTAGGCCCTGCTCCCTTGTCAAGAGACACAAAACCCTTTGCTGTAGCATCAAAGACATCAGCAGGTTCTTATCTAATATTGGCACTTGACCAGAGGACTGCACACGCATAGTTTAACTTCTGAAGCACATCAAAATGTTTATGCCGCTGTTCAAATCAGCTTCATGAAACAATACTTGATGAAAAACAGACACCAAGCCTTGTGCAGCCAATAAAAGGGAATAAATTGTATTTTACGTCAAGATTATGTAATGACATTCCTGTTTTTCATCTTCATTTTATGCATGTGCACATTTAAAAAAGCTAAATAAAAGTAATCAACAATGGGCTGCATTTTTAACTCAGTAAATAGAGGCATTTTGATGGACCTTGAGAAGGAAAATTTGTAGAGTTTGGAGAACATCCTATTTCTTGGAACCTTTAATGGGATCTTTGCTACTTTTCAGTGGAGTTTATGAAATCGCCTTCATTAATTTATGGCTCACTGCTCAGAGCTTCAGACAATAATATTGTGGTGACCATCCAGTTTCTTCATTCAGCTAGGTACACAGCCAAAAACTTAATGAGATCCAGTATATAAAAAGGAGAAAGTGATAAATTCGCAAGTATGCTTCAATACTTATCAAAGCAAATCAAACAAACCGCAACCTTTTCAATGGACTGTTGTTTCTGGAAATGCATGGGGTTTTTTCCAAGCATAATGAGGCAGAAATGTAGATTTTAAAATAAGTAGAGTCCCTCAGGCAGATCTAGATCTACCGTAGTTATTCTAGATTTATAACTCCCAGCATGCCCCTCCTGACCTGGCTTACCACAACACACTGTAGAGTCCTACATAAATATTATACACCTGAGTTTGACTGCCACCCTGTAGATGTTTCTGAGCAACTATTCCAAGCATCCAGGCAGATTTTGGCTGCCGGACAAAGATCAATGTCATTGTATGACCTCTAAACTAAAAATGCATTTTCATGGCTTCTACTGGAAGATTATGAGGTTATTCACAGGACTGTAAAAAGTCTGGTGTATCTGTATACAGAAACATAAATTATAATGGTTGGTTCCCATTCAGCTGATCTATCTAAAAAAAAAATAATTTCCATTATCCCAAGTTTCCTTCCCTGATATCACTGTTTATTTTAAATGTTTTGGGCTCAGGCGTCTGCTGTTGACCATTGTTTAGGTGGGGCCATCTTAACGTATAATAAGGTTACAGATATACTGTATGAAAAATATATTGTATTGGCCATCTGGATATAGTTCTAGGTCTCTACATATATCTGTGTGCAAGAGTGGAGTCAATACGCAATACCAGAATTATATGGGGATCATCCCATACTTAATTTTATATTTAAGAATATCCTTTCTCTTTCTCCATAGTATTCTTGCTCCATCCACAACAAGGTTCTGTTTTCAAGGATTATTTCACCATTAGGGCTGCAAATTCCTTAATTATCTGAGAAAAGTCAAGCATCTATGGTCGATTCCAGTGTGGAACCAGTTTTTAAGACCTGGATCTGCACCATACCCACTTGAATTCGTTACCCGAACTACAAGTGTCTTATCAGTGACCTGATCAGCAACAGGAAGTGTAGTTGCTGCAAACCGGAAGTGACAGAAGTGAGTGGGAACATAAAATATAGATAACATAACATAACATAAAATAAGAAATATAGATGAGACCTGCAAACCGCAGACCCGCATCTATACCCACACCTGAAAATGCAACCAACAACGCAATTTTTTTTGAGGGGGTTACCCACAGGGACCTATCCCTCTGCAGGACACTTTTCTATGATACAGCCACCAATAAGTTGCAATTCCCCTATTTATACTGTCAGAAATACTCAGGGTTGGAGATAATGGTAGGCAGTAGACACATGTGCCTTAGGCACAATGGATGGGTGCAATTAGGGGAGCATTCATTAGTGACGGTGAAAGCAAGCAAAGAATGGCGGGCTGAGAGGGAGCAGCAAGGAATCCATGCTCACTGAACAATTTGGGGTAGCACTATGGCATGTGAATCAAGTGGACTGGGGGGTGAGTGAGCAAGTCTGGGGTGTGGCAGACAGACAGGGTGCAAGTCCAAGTAGTATTACTTTGGGTGCCAACACTGCTTTGTCTGGCTCTGGTAGTACTAGTCTGTGCTTCCCATCCAATCATAATTTCATATTTTCTTTGAATTATTCTTTCCTGTTGCAGAACCCTGAAACAGTTTTTACCATATTTCCAGTTCCTTCTTCTCAATAATTAGCATAGTCTGAAAAAGTCACCTTTTGATATGCTTTAAAGGCAAGAGACTTTAAGGGGCATATACATATCAAGAATTGAATTTGTGATTTGTGTGAGGGGTTTTCTACCTTGGATAATCTCGAATTTCGAATGTTTTGGGTATTTATGAAAAAATCGAAATGGCAAAAACTAGAATAAAAGATGACGGGTAAAAAAACTTGAATCGCTCTAATTGATCTGGTTTATGTCCCGCAAATTTGCATTGATCGAGTTTTCGGATAAACACTCTAAAAAAACTAAAAAACTTGAGCTTTGCCTAGTACTGTCCCATTGACTTTTACAACCTCACCAGCTTTTAGATGGTGAATTTTACACTCAAATTTTCAAGTTTTTTAATAAATAGCAGACATTCAAATTTTCAAAAATATAACTTGAATGTGTGAGTTTAGGTGCAAAAAAATTGAATTGTGGAAAAAATCTACTTTGATTTTTGATAAATCTGCCCCTAAAGGGTCAGATTTGGTCTGGCTTAGCATTCACCAGATCTATTAAAAAGTGCTGGGATTCAGCTGGGGTGTTGTTGGTGGAACAGGGGGGGCCTTGATGTCGGGTAACGGGTAACTCCAAGGGACCTGCCAGTCAATTTATTGCATTAGGTGGAGAGCCCCTGAGTTATACTGCTCATTCACCAGCTTTAAACCCCTATGCTATAAAGACCTACTTATGGTTCACAGTTGGCTTATGCAGCACTTATTATGGACTACAGTCATCTCTCGGTTGTGCTCAGAAATTTGAGTTTCAGGCTATCCTCTGAGTAATAGAGAAAGTTATTATTATATTAAGAGCTGTCTGTGTATTTTCTCTAAGCTTTCTAAATAAATACTGTTAAGACCTGATCTGGAGGAAATTGTCACTGTACAACTGATACCATTTTCTCTGTGACCAGACTGTACTGTATACTGGCAGACCCTTGGAACTAATATGGCTATAGAGGCATGCAGAGAGCTCTAGGAAAGAAACATGACGGTCTCTGGTCTCCTAATGCTCCTAATACCAGCAAGTCCCATTTTTTTTATTAAAGCCCAGAAAATACCCTCAACATTTCTTAATCATGCAATGAATGAATCAACCATCATGTACTTCATGTACAAATGGGCATGATTTGTCACTCTCATCCCCTCTATTATTATGTGTATAAACAGGTTAAATGATGAATTGTGCAAATGGCCTGGGGCACATGAAATGAAATTGAGTTATCTATGTTTTTAGCTGAGACAATCAAGCTTCTTTATGAAGAATATGTACTGAAGATTCTACGCTTAATGTGTTTTAATAGAGCAGGATATCAGTGGTCCAAAAGAGTACAGTTCTATACATAAACCTCGATATTTCAGTGCATAAATATTGCCAACACAAATGGGAGTAATGGTATTTTAATCTAAACAGGAACACCTTCCTTCACAGGATATTTATCCACATAGCGCAGCAATGGTCCCAATCACTGACTTCCCTGATTTTTTTCTCCTCATCTTTTACCTTTTAGCAAATGCAAACAACATAAAGGGAAGCCAAAGCCAACATCTGTCCCTGCAGGAACACTCGGCTTTTATAGCCAGCCCAGCCATAGATTTAAAGACTGACCTGTTACAAGCCATTGACTTGTCCTTTGACTTCTACCTCTTAATAAATATTGTAGCATTCCTAGAATTCCAGAGGGCGGCTTCTGAGTCCTGGCCTTTCTCTAACAAGTGACTCATTCAACAGACTGTTCTCAAGAAGCCTGAGCTGGCTCTGGTCCACCACAGAAGCTGCAGCTGTATCCTCTCCATATAAGGCGAGAGGCACAAAACTAGTTAAAGCGCCACTATGAAAACAGGTTTTCATATTTTTACGCATTACAGCAGGATGTTAATAATTATACCCATTATAAAAGAGCTTTTGTTTGCCTCCTTCTGGATAAACGGAAAAAAGTGTTGGCACAGACTTGACCTAAATGAACTTGTGTTGCTTTTTCATCCTCGCTTTCCATAGCTATTGCTGTGCTGTATGCATGCCCTAAGCCGTGTCAAAACAATTTTCAAAGATCTGAATCATCGCTACCACAATTACAGATAGGGTTACAGGTGTCTATAGGTGTCCCCAATAAAGACCATGCAAGGAAATATAAATCCTCAAAACAAATTAATGTAAAATTACTCTTCTGAGCAACTTTGCCATTTGCATTATTTTTTAAAATCTTTTTAAGATATTAGCTGTTTTATACACTGCTGATATAATGAAATTGAAACAACAGTGCCATCAGCTGGTTGGTACTTCTGACTGGCCTGATAGATAGGAGTAGAGCAGGGGTGCCCAGGACGTTGATCGCGGTCTACCAGAAGATCCCGATAAGGTTTCTGGTAGACCGCGACCTGCCTGGACCAGGAGGAGGGGATGTGGAAGAGTCTAGAAGGGATAGATTTCACCATAGATTTCGCTGCTGGTGAAGGCCCATGCATTCCGCTGTGGAACGCATGGTCCCTTCGTAAAGATGGCTGCCTTGGCGCTAAAACACCTGAATTTGAGGGCAGGACTACATGGTCGATTCAGCCGAGATCCGACACGCTGCGCAAAATCACAGGCGTCACGTCGGATGAGACGGAAATAAGGTAAGTAATTTAATTGTCACATTGTGTCGCAGCATTGATGCAACGCGACACGACTGTCGGATGCAGACGCTGCACGCTGCATCTGCATCCGACAGTCGCGTCGCATCACATCAACAATATGACACGATCCGACACTGCCATTACTTACCTTATTTCCGTCGCATCCGACGTGACGCCTGCCATTTTTGGCAGCGCGTCGGATCGCGGCTGAATCGGCCATGTAGTCCTGCCCTGAATTATGCTTTTTTTTAAACATGTATTCTACTACACAGGGCTGGATTTACATTGTGGGCACCCCTAGGCCCACTGCCGTTCGTCGCCCCTGTCCCCTCGCCTTTATTCGTGCCAATTTTCATCATCTGGACTGGAGCAATGGGGATTGGCACACAGGAAATTTAAAAAATAATTGTATTTCCAGCGCATCCACAGTGTCTTTGAACCAATGTGGGTGTGGTTGGGCAGCATGTCGCCCCACTAAAATCCTAGGCCCGGGCCTTGGTGGCCTTTCCACAAATCCGGGTCTGAATTTGTTTGTGTTTGCGCCTGTTAAATTGATGCGACTGCCTTGGTCTTAAGGAAGGTACTTTGGAAAAGGTAGCAATACCACAGGGGTTGATAAGAACTTCTAGAAAGGGACTTTTTGTCCAAAGCACTGGATGTGTATGTGTTTAAATTGCAGTCAATTTTTTTACACGCCACTATTTTGTCCAAATGCATTAAAATCAATGGGCGTCCAAATTATTTTGCCGTGCACCAATTTTTTTTGCGTGCAACATTTTTGGTGCTCAGCAACTTTTTTTTGCCGCAAATTCGTGCCTGCCGAATTTATTCGCCCATCACACGTTTAGACTCATATAGAACAGTGCAGTAATAGTCTCTGTTCAATGTCCCTGACTTGTGTACTTCTTGGCAGCCTCTAACATTTTACTTAAAAATAGGTCTAAACTAGAGCCTCTTGGGTTTATTTTTCTTCATTTTTTTTAACTCTGCAATGGTTTTTCAGGGATAACTGACTACTATAAATAGCAAACATAGACTACAAACTTCAATGTACTGTATGTGTCTATTGATGGGAAAATCGGCCATAATTTGTCCCAGAGGTAACTGTCTGCTTATATTTGCTATGTGACTCATGGCACATAGTAGGGGTTTCATTAATAAAGCTTGAAACTGTCAAATAAAAAAGGAGGAAAATGTAAGTAAAATACTCTAAGCTCATGGGAAATGTGGAAAGTATTATAACAAAATTCTCGATTAATAAACTTGCAAGAATCCAGGCCGTTCCTGACCTTGTAGTTATCTTCTAATTTGTTCTGTACAGTTTCCACAAGGTCATTTGAGGCAAAAGTCTTTATCTTGGAGGCTACAGCCTGGAAATAGTTCTTATTTTGAGAGATGTGGTATGTTTATATGTATATATATATGAAGTTAAGACGGGACATTGTGCATTTTTACTGTTCTTTTAAGATAAATAAGAGCCATCATTCAATGCCAGTTATTTGTCTGTATCACCAGCAAACAGAAAGGTTGCTAAGGGGAAGCTATTTGAACGTTTTGATACGTCAAGTAAAAACATAATATGTCTCCTATGCAGGAAATGTAGTATCACTACACATGGCTTGTTCATTATTCACTTGTTTCATTTATATAAAGGACTTTTTTCTTGTGTTTTTCCTTGGGAATTGTGGATTATTTACAGCAAAATATATATATACAAGGGTGCTCATACCAGAAAATTACTTGTTTTTTTGTTGATTTATAGCATTATGGGAAAAGTTTTTTCCCATGTTTTAGGATACATTTTAACTAAGAAAAAGAATCCTTCCCAAAAATATATATTATTGCATAAGGGCAGTGATCCCCAACCAGTGGCTTGTGAGCAACTAGTGCTCACCAACCCCTTGGATGTTGCTCCCAGTGGCCTCAAAGGGGTGTTTATTTTTGGAGACAAGTTTTGGTTGCATAAAAGCCAGGTGTTCACATAGGGGCTACCAAATATCATTTCACATTTTGGGCTCATGGGTTAAAAAAGGTGGGGATCCCTGTGTAAGGGCATAATTCAGCAGTATGTAGATGGGGCAATTATGGGTGCATTGCCTCTATGAGCAATTTCTTTCTCCAGTGGCAAAAATATTAATCTGTATTATATTTTTACCATGCATTTTGTTTGGAAAAAAAAATGCATTTTTTGGCACAGGAAAAAATGGGGGAGAGAATGCCAATGATAGTATTAGGGTTTTCACATGCAGTTTGTTTCCCCAGAAAAAAATACCAGAATCAAAACAGAAACAGCATTATTGACTCAAACATGGAGAAGAACCCATTGACTTCAATGCCCTTGACATGAGAAAAAACACCATTGCCCCAATGCATTTGGCAACATTTCTTAGGTTTTTTTCTCCATTCAAGCAGATGATATAAAATTGTGCACTGATGAGGGTCAGAAGGCTTCAAAAATAATTTTAAACTGGGAATTGAATCAAGTAAAAGAAGGACATGCCACATGATGACCAAGACCATGCACATGCTCAGTGTGGTCTGGGCTTCTGTTGGAAGGTTAAGCTGGCGTTCTTATGTAGAGAAGTTGTACAACTACATAAAAACCAATCAGCTCTGATCAGCCATAATTAAATCAGGATTCTGATTGACTCCTGTGCTTTACTGCTCCCTTTGGGAATTTACATGAGGCTGAATTGCCTCTCTCCAGTTTGTCTTTGTCAAGTGTGTCTAGAAAGAATAATTACTTGAAACATGGCAGCTATGTTTGTCCAACAGGGAGGTCAGTTAATGGTGTTCTAGTTTGATATGTCTGGGGTGCCATTAGGGTTGCCACCTGGCCGGTATTTTACCGGACTGGCCAGTAAAAATGATGGTTGATCCCAATGTTATTAATAGAGAAAAAAGATAAATATTTCTGCTCTCTCTCTCATTGAACAGCCTGGGAGAGACGTACCTTTCAGGATTTTTCCAGGTTACTGTGCCACACAGTGAATTGGATAATCTACATTAGGCTCAGTACAATTTTGTTATTCAATACCAAGAATGGTTTTGTTTACAGATAGTGTAGTTACTGTATTTCAAGCAAAAGTTTTATGCAGACCATATCCAATGTCATTTTAATTTAAACTCTGCTGGAATGTTGATACACAAAGAAACATTATTGCCATCTTGGTTCTAGGCAGGATTTATTTCTCGACCCTAAAACAATATTTGGAAAAGTTTTTTTTCCTGTGTGGAAGGGAAATATTATATATACTGTATATATTTTTTTTTATTTCCTAAAATGTAATCAAAGTGTCTGTCCCACCACATTACCCTTTCACTAAACCATCGTTCACCTTTAACTTAATTTGCAGTATGAGGTAGAGAGGGATATTCTGAGACCATTTGCAGTTGGTTTTCATTTTTTTTATTTGTAGTTTGTTTTTAGTTATTTGGGTTTTAATTCAGCAGCTCTCCAGGTTAAAGGACCAGTAACAGCAAATCATTTTTTTTAACAAATTTGTTAGTATACTACGAAAAAAAGACACCAACACATATTAAACTTTAAAGTAATTTACCGAAACTCCGCTTGCACTCCTCTTCAGAAAAGGTGATCGACAATCCATTGTGCGGCTATCTCCTGCCATCCTTATAGGAGATAGCCAGGGAGGAGAAATCGAGTGCCACACAATGGATCGTTGCCCTGTCGCCGTTTCTGAAGGGGAGCGCAAGCGTAATTTTGGTAAGTTATTTCTTAATAAAGACCTTGCAGTTTTAAAGTTTAATATGTGTTGCCGTCTTTTTTTCCGTAGCATACTAACAAATTTTTTTTAGAAAATGTTTGCTGTTACTGGTCCTTTAAAATGTCAGAAATTTGGGTTCCAGGATCCAAATTACCCTAGTAACCATGAATTGATTTAAGAGACTGGAATAAGAATAGTAGAGGACGCAATAGAAAGATAAGTAACCAGGGCCGGATTTACATAGCGGGCAACCCAAGGCCGACTGGCATTCGTCGCCACCTGTCCCCTCTTTATTCATGCAAATTTTCATCACTGGGACCAGAGCAATGGGGATAGGTACACGGATAGTGTAAAAAAACGATTGTATCTCCTGCACATCCCTAGTGTTCTTGAACAAATGTGGATGTGGTTGGGCAGCATGCCGTCCACTATAATCCTGCCGCCCTAGGCCCGGGGTTTGGTGGCCTTTCCACAAATCCAGGCCTGGCAGTAACATTACATTTGTAGCCTTACGGAGCATTCGTTTTTTTTACATGGAGTCAGTAACCCCCATTTGATAGCTGGAAAGAGTCAGAAGAAGAAGAAGGCAAATAATTCAAACTATAACTATAAAAAAAGAAAAAATGAAGGCCAAATGAAAAGCTGTTTAGAACAAGCCATTCTATAACATGCTAAAGGTTAACTTAAAGGTGAACCACCTTTAAACCATAAACCACAAGTTACTTATAGATATATCCTGATGAAGGAAGGTTGAATTCCCTTGAAGTGTTAATACACTGGTTTTATAACTAAAATAGGGTAATTTTAATATTTTATGTATTGGTTGTATGAAGCTGAAGGTTCATGAAAAAGCACCACTAGGGTCGAACTGGGCTAGCAGGACACCGGAGAAAACCACAGTTGGCTCAGCCCTTATGGGCCCCACCAGCAGGGCGTGGGGTACAGATTTCCGACTGTCTGAAATTTGTAGCACCTGGTAGGAGCACCAAGAGTAGATAAGCAGGGGGGCAACATATTAAGCTTGGGGAAGTACACTCCGGGGGAGTGGGATGGGGATTTGTGTGAGGATGAGGGCCTCCATGGCTGGGGCGGTGGGTCCTTGGGATGATGTCTCCCAGTGGAGCTCCAGATAACCCAGTCTGACACTGAGCACCACCAGACAGTATATTACTTATATAATGTGCAGCTAAGCAACAATAAATAGGCGAATTGAGCAGGGCAGTTTGACAGACCCCGTTATATAGATATCCTTCATATAGCAATTCATTTATATAAAAAATTGTACAGGTTATCTGTACTATAACCTTTTTTGACATCACATCATTGTGTATGTAACAAACAGTGGGAAAGATGCGCCACTGGGGAACAATTTTCCATTCCTGAATTATACTTAGGAAAATAAGTTAGTGATTTTGGCTTGTGTCAGAGGATTCTTTTTCAGCCACAGAATCCAATAAATATGTCACCTTTAATTCTAAAGCTGAACTTGTTTTCTTTAGAGTTGTCTTATCTGACTGATTCAGCTTAAATTGTAGTACTGGAAATATAATACTGGCTACACTTTGCAGAAACTATAGAAAATAAAAATGGGGAGGAAAGATTTTGTATTAAATTAAATTTAAGAGAAACTAAAGGGCTTATGACACACAGGGAGTTGCTACTTGTAGCTGGCTAGCAAGAGCTTTCATTATTTTTTATGGGACAAGAAGAGCTTCAGAGCCAGGTGGAAGAGGTTGAAGGGGAAGGTGTTCTCTGATGCACAAAGTGAATGTTGGAAACTTTAAAAAAAAGGAAGACTTGCTCCTAAAGTTATATTAGCTTCATGTACTTCTTCTGGAATACCTTTTTGCCTCCATTGTATTGTTAAGATGTTTTGGTATGGCTTTAAGAAACCTTTCTTGGGGTATGTTTGGGCTACGGAGGGAAAGTGTGAAATACTCTACAGTCATAATACCAGACAGTGTGAACTACAGCAAGGATGTGAGCAGGTTAGATGCTATTTAGACTGTAGGAGGACCGTAAGAGTAGGACAGATTTTATTGGATATCCATATTTCTAACGAATTAAATATAATAGAGCAGATTGATATAGGGGGTGGTTGTGTTTCAGATAATCCTTTGAATGTAAGAATTGGAATTCAATGGAATTAAACCAAACTCTTGACCACAGAAAGCAAAGAGAAAACATGATTTACACTTGGAAACCACAGCTAGAAAATTGCGAGGATATTAATTAATTAATTGTCAGATATTAAAAGAAGCTGGAATTCCATTGCAGAGAACAGTATCTTCAATAATAACACCTTAAATCCTAATGTATGTCAAATTATGCTTTAAGGGACAGATTTACTGGCTTGATACGGTAACTAGAAAGGGAGCTGCCTTTGTTTGCCTTTGGTTATTACCCCTACATTTCTAGAGTTGTTTGGTCTCCATTACAGAGAAATAAACAATACTAAAAACAAGAGAAAGCAGTAAAACCCCACACTACCTTACTAAAATTAATTATATATATATATAATTATATAAGTGCTTAGTGCGATTATAAACATATGCTTAGTTCTCAATAATATATCTCTGTTTATAATAGCACTAAGAACTTATATAATTAGATCTCAATTAATTTTAGTAAGGTAGTGTGGGGTTTTACTGCTTTCTCTTGTTTTTAGTATCCCTATTCTGGTTTATATACCTCTACACAGCCTGAAATTGGGTAATACAAGTGAGTGAACATTAATTACAAGTGAACTATATTTTTGTTTGTGGTGAGAGAAATAAACAATACAATATTTTAAAACAGGCAGAAGGATCAAGGCCTTGTGCGTTTTTGGTTTTTGTAGAATCATAGGCCTATGATTAAGGGTGTAAAAGCCCAAAATGTTTAAAGCCTTTGTCCATCTGCCTGCTTTTAAATGGGGAGTCAATAAAGACTAATTTTATTTCAATTTTCGTGTTGTTGTCTGTTTTTGTGGGGTTCCACTAAAAAGAGAGGCAAGAATTTATAGATAAGGGCAAGAACTTATAGATAAGTACCAAGAGAGTACAAGATGGGGTATTGGGTAACATCACACATTAGAAGAAGTAGAAGAATAATAGACCGATATTTTCTAATATTCATCGTCAACACAGTTAAACAGAGTTTTTGATGTGTTTACAAAATATCTTAATGATTATGCTATCAGAAAGGAAAGTTCAGAATATTCCTGTTGTTTCTCTAGTCAGTCACTGTCTCCAGTCAGCAGAACTGGCATATTTCTTGTAAGCATTCAATAATGGACCAAAACTGTATCCATAGTAAACACATGGAGAATACACAAACTCCAAATAAGAAACAGTTTCTTGATAAAATGAATGAGACCCAGAATCAGCAGCTATGCTACCCGCCATTAGAAGATGCATCTCTTAGTCTCTTATTTTAAATTTCTCTTTTAGTCCTACTTATTTAAAACTGACAATGTATGAAACATCTAGCCACAGGACTGAGTCATGTTCATTAGCAGTGATGGATAGTGATGGTGCGAATTTATTCGCCAGGAGTGAATTCATGGTGAATTCCTGTGATTCGCGAAACCGCATCGAAAATTCATCGCATAAAAAAAACGGACGCCGGCATCAAAAACGAGATGCCAGTGCCGTTTCGTGGATTTTTTGCGGTTTTGTGAATTTCGCAGGAAATTCACAAATCACTAGTGATGGACGAATCTGACCTGTTTCACTTCAGCAAATAATTCACGAAACGGCAGAAAAATCCGTGAAACCCTGAAAATTCGAGAAACACATTGTCAATGGGCGTCAAAATGATTTTGACGAGCGACAATTTTTGACACAAGCGTCAATTTTTATACGCGCGACTATTTTGTCCAAATGCATTAAGGTCAGTGGGTGTCCGAATAATTTTGACGCACGTCAATTTTTATGTGCACACCAATTTTTTTTAAATTAAAATTTTTTTTAAAAAAATTTTTTTGCCCATCACTATTTATTAGTATGTGTGGGCCACAATAAATTAGGTTGGTTGACTAAGACAGAAAAAAATGCTAACGATTTTCATAATGTGTCAGTGGTGAATCCATAAACACACGGGCTACATTTCTACATTGGGCTGATAAAAAAGATCAATAAAATGCCCTTATACATGGGCAACCAAAAACGACATAGTCCAATCCAACCAGTTGGCGAGGGATAAAAGCTTTGCTCGCAGCCTCCACTAAATCTAACACACATTGCCACCGTTCAAAGATCTCTATTTTGTGACCTTAATAACCACATGCATGTATAGCATAGCAGAACATGAAATCATACATACATTTATCTTTTTGCTGAACTTGGCTTCTAATAAAAATGCCACTTCTGATCTGTTTGCATGTTGAAATATCCAGTCAATTTTAGCAGTCGCAAAAATGCCTCCAAGGAAATGATTCTTTCCTTGTTATTTGAATGTTTGGTATAGTAGTTTGTTAAATCAAAATCTCCTTCTCCACATATACTATTCACTTTAATTGAAGCCACCTTCCAGAAGTTCATCTACAACTCCCAACAACCCTTTAAAGCCTTAACTCAACAGTATTTTGTCAGAGGTTGCCCACTAATGATGTAACTAAAAGTTGGTTAGGCCCCATAAAATTCTGGGACTCCCAAACCTTTGTTTGTATTTTGTAAACAAATACAGAAATTGTACATCCCTCAAAACCCCACTAGGTCCTCTGTGCAACTGCTGGGTATTCTGCCCCAATTTATAAGCCCCTGCTGCCAATCCATTTATTTAATGGATAAAAAATAAGATCTTCTTCTGTATAATAGTGCCAGAAATGATTGTATGTACTTCCGCACAACGTTTCCTAACCTTTTGCATAAGACCAAGATTAGGTAAGTGGCCAAGATTTACCTTGTTTTCTAAAACCAATAGAGCATATAATAAATGGAATCATTTGGACTCACCCAAAACAGCATGGAGACCCATGTCTGTGTTGTGGCTTAAAAAACTTACTTTATTGAGAAAGTGCAAAGTGCACTGGCATACAGTCATGGCAACTAGTTTACCTGCGGGTCGGACGGGTTCGGGCTAACCTCGCTCCGCCCCTTTCTGGGTCACTGCGGGTCTATAAAAGGAACCCGGAAGTAGGGGCTCAGGCGGGCGCGGGTGGAGGGAGGATATCGGGCAGGTGCGGATCGGGTAAAACACAACCTGCACATCACTACTGATAAACATAAAAATGAGCAAATCTAAATTAGTTGGCTTCAATTAACTATTTAGGGAGTGAGCATTTAGTTCCATCATGAAAAGGTGTCACTATCTACTGTATATAAAGAGGAATAGTTTAATGAGCTTCTACTGCACCTATTGAATGTCTGTACGGAGCATCACTAGGAAGTGCAACACAAATGCATTTCCATGTATTTACACACTTTTTCTTAAAGCATGTGAGAAAGCTTTAGGTTGTTAACAAATGCTGCAGATATTTCTGATCTTGGACACAGGGGATCCACCACAGCTCTGTATTAGCAGTTATAGTTTGTGGTTGGAAATCAACAACTCTTGGGTCCTAGGGTTGATCGTGCTAGGGCATTATCTGCATGGAGTTGCTCAGTGTTGTGTGTTTGTAAAGCGCTGACTTGTTTCCTTCATCTCTAAACTAAGACCATCGAAAGTCTGATCTTGCACCAAGTTTTACAGCTGAACCCCTGTAAATTGATTTCCTGGCAAGAAAGGATTTGTAATAACCTGTCCTGGAATCCAGAGGGTTTCATTTTCTATATTCATATAATTTATTTATGAATATTCGCATAAAACAAAATCTGTGCACTACATGGAAAAAGAATTGAACTTCTGTTTCCTACACTGCCCCACTGGGATTGCTATTCATTGTTGGCCCTATGATGTGAAGGTCTGTGAAAGCTATGCAAGCGTTGCCTTTAGCCTTGTTGGGATATTTCAAGACATCTAGGAACACCTGGTGCTAATGAAATGCTCATACCCTGCAGAGAGTTTATTAATCTGTTTAGCAACTGGAATTTAATCATTGAAGGCTCATCTTTTTTTATAGGGATGTCAGACATTTTCAGGTTATTTCTGTCTACATTGTCCTCAGTGACCTCTTTGTCTCTCTGTCTTCTGTTATACTAGTAATGCGGAACCATAAAGAATATCATTTTAATTGACTTCCAACACTGCCAGAAAGTGAAAGAAATATATGACCTGCTGTAGAAACATATATATATATATATATATATATAAAGTAACATAGTACATAATACTTGTGAAAAAAACAAGATTTAACGAAAAAAATCTTTAAAAAAAGTATTCCCGTTGAGTGCGGTACTAAGGTACTTCATTTACTTTATTTACCAACTACCGGGCAAGTTGCTAAACAAGTTTAGGGTGTGCTCCTCCATGTTTTTTTGTATACTCTTGAGAAAGATCCCTGTGAGGGATCGAAACGTCAAGTTAAATAAAAAGTTTTTCTTTATTTCGCCTGAAAATCCTGTGAGTGCCGCCATTCTTCACCTATATATATATCTATATATAAAGTCCAACATATGTATTGCACACTCGCTGAAAAGCAGTGATAAAGCTGTACTGGGTGCGTTATCTCAAAATGTGGTGGGTCACTCCACTAAAAATATGTACAATGTCCAACGAGATCGCACACCATGGTATAGAAGTTTAAAACACAGCGTTTGTTTTGTCAGCATAAAAACAGCCAAGGTAAGTTTAAATATACTCATCCATATGGAGATCCATGCAAAATTTTGGGTGCTTGCTGTCCCATTCTCAAGCTGGTCTCCATGCAGTACTAGGACTACAATTCCCAGAGGCTCGCTTAAGCCATGTGGTGTCCCATGTGGTCGAGATGATGTCACCCTTGTGTGCAGCCGCGCGGCATAAATATGCAGTGCTAGTGCGCAGGCGACGATTTCAGCGTAGCGCTTTTCGCCGGCGTAATTTCCCCACCATGGACTTTCAACAGTGCCCACCATTTTGGAAATGGGCTCAATATGTAAGAGATTATTGTTTCAATACACAATAAATAGAAGAATGGCCAAAAACATACATTGATAATATTTGGATGTTTATGAAAATATTTGAAGGAATAAAAGATCATTTATACAGAATACATGAATAGACAAATGTTGTAAACATCCCTGAGGGATAAAGCTATTTAATAAATACATGAAGGTCAAAATCCTTGTTCAGGCCCAATGGGCTAAAGGTGTTTAACCTATGTATCCATTGAACTTCTGTCTTTTTCAATAGAAGTACCCTATCGCCTCCCCTTCGAGGCTGAGGTACCTGTCGGATAACTCGAAACTTTTAATCCTCCGCTGTGTGTCCCTTTTCTATACAATGTTTAGAGACCGGTAGAACACTGTTGTGAGTATTGACCGTGGATCTGTGTTGTGAAAATCTATCCCTTACTTTTTCAGTTTTGGATTCAAGCAATACGTTTTTATTCCACTCAACATTTTGATCCTTCACTGGGGTCTCCGTCAGGAGATAAAAAATAAATAAATGAATTTAAATGAATTTATATATATATATATAGAGAGAGAGAGACAGAGACAGAGAGAGACATTAGGTGCACACCATAGACAAACAACACAAGCAAATGCAGAAGAACGACACTCACAGGAGTTGCACTGTTTGACTCCGGACGAAAGTCCAAAGACGAAAACGTTGAGCAAAATAAACCTTTGGAAGATCGATTCAGCAAGTCTTGTGAGTGCCGTTCTTCTGCATTGCTTATATATAGAGGTATATACATAAAAATCGCACTCACATAATAGAAGTCCAGATGCGCCTGGGTGCACAAACTCCATAGATTGAATTGTGAATAAATGTAGAGGAAGAGTCAACCTTGCAGGTCTTATGACTTTATGGGACCTGTTATCCAGAATGCTTGGGACCTGGGGTTTTTTCCAGATAATGGATCTTAAATATACCCAATAGGCTGGATTAATTATATCTTAGTCTGGATCAAGTACATGGTACTGTTTTATTGTTACAGAGAAAAAGTAAATCATTTTAATAAATTTGGATTATTTGGATAAAATGTAGTTTATGGGAGATGGTCCTCCAGTAATTCAAGGCTTTCTGGATAAAAAAAAAAAAAAATATATATATATATATATATATATATATATATATATATATATATATATATATATACACACATATATATATATATATATATATATATATATATATATATATATATATATATATATATATATATAGAAATGCTTTGTATCACACTCGATCTCAGGTAGAGTAGAGGTGCACGATCAATATTCATAATATGCAGTAGTAATGGATCAGCACACTCGTTGTAGAAGTAAATAAAGTGTTTTATTGGTAACACAGCATTATTATTGGTATCCCCAGGTGGGACCAAAATGTCTGAGCAGTCAGCGAGATGTGAAGCAGGCAGGGTCAATACCAGACTGGCAATGCAGTACCAAATCATAAGACAGGATCTAGCATGTGTCAAGTCGCCGGCACCGGAGGATGCGAATGCGGCACGTGCCCCCTCTGTGGATGCAACAGGCAACCCTGTTGCACACCCACTGGCCCACCAGGTAACATTCTTACAGATGGCTGGTGTGATTGCTGTAAAATACTTTGAATCCCGTGAGAGAACCCCCAAGACATACATTTCTCCATTTCCTGTTGCGTTAGCATTGTCCTCAGGTAGAGCAAGAAGACATTGATAAATTGTGCCCAGGAGAGAACATTAACAATCAAAGGAAAGATTTCCAAGCAGAGAACTTAAATCAACTTACAC
The DNA here is from genome assembly GCF_017654675.1 of Xenopus laevis. NCBI lineage: Eukaryota > Metazoa > Chordata > Amphibia > Anura > Pipidae > Xenopus > Xenopus laevis. The sequence continues at coordinate 92,204,350 of NC_054386.1, read as the reverse complement.
AAGGGCATAATGTAAAACCGAAGGGCTGTTTTGAAACTGATGACAAGAAAGGTATTTCCCCCCTCACTCAAAAAAAAATCAGTCTGCAGAATTTGCTCACAGAAGAAGAAGCATTAGCCTGAAAACAAATCAATTAGGAAGTGGTGGAACTGGAAACAGTATGTTCTTAAAGGAACAGAAAACATGCTGCTATAGAATTCAGTAAGTTGAGTATAATGATCTTGGACATAGCTGTAACCCACTAATATACAAACAAATGGAGGGTACATGGAAAAACACACGCTTGCTTAGAATGTTTTCACCAGACCAGAACAGACACAAAACAGACCAGGAAAGCAAAAAACCCGCAGAGGCTAAGTCTAATGGTACAGAAGTAAGAAGAATGTTGGGTTAGTTAACAAAGATCCCAATGTAATTGTATTTATATGTTTGGCTATTAGATTTTATTTCAATGAAGGTGCTCCACTAGCAATGTGTTCCTTCTCAATAATAAAAAATAAAAGGTTTTTATGTTCACTAAAAGATATTTGTTCTTCTGGAAAGCAAGCACTTGGTATAAACTCTTATCACACTCACGTTGATTTATGTATTGTCTATCAATTGAAATATAAGCTTGCTGAAGTGGGTTTCTTCGCTTTATTTCTTCATTAACCAACATTTCAGAAGGTATTTCATTGTGTGACTGGTTATGTATTATGGTCTTCAGAAGCACTGTGTACACTGTACGACTCTACATACAACCAACTACAATTTGCCACCTGTTTAAAGAACCCATTTATTTTAGACTTGTCAAGATGTAAAAGCATAACTACACTGAAACACAAATTCTATTTCCCAAATAGTAGAAGTAATGTGTGCAGTACATAGTAGCCAAAGCTGCATTTTGTAAGAAAATGTAAGGTTACCTGGTGGTCTAGGGGGCCGGCTGATCCGGTGCCTAAAAATGTTTCCCCTCCGGCCGATCACTTCCGGTTTAATGCCGGTGGAGCGTAACGTCATCACTATGTGGCGCGAAAATTCAAATGTATTTAAAGGGGCTTTGAGCTAAAAGTTGTTGCCCATTGTTAGGTCTAATTTGATTAGTTTCCCTGGGTGCAATTTGTCTGTGTTAATCCTAGTTTTGATCCCTGCATGTCAGACATCAGGCTCGGATTTTTGGAAAGGCCACCAAGGCCTGGGCCTAGGGCGGCAGGATTAAAGGGGGCGGCACGCTGCCCAACCACACCCAAATTGATTCAAAAACACTGGGGATACAATATTTTTTTAAATTTCCTGTGCCCCAATCCCCATAGCTCTGGTCCCAATAATGAAAATTTGCATGAATAAAGGGGAGGAGACAGTGGTGACAAATGTAAATCCGGCCCTGCTGACTATTCTGAACCTTGCCGATACTGTAACTTGCCTGCCTGACTATTCTTGAACTCAGCCTGCAACGACCATGGCCTGATTGACTACGATTTATCATTTAATCCGTGAGAACCTGGTGTTGCCTTCCGTCCAAAACCTTGGAAACGAACATGCCCCTTTTGCTCGTTCAGAACACTTACTTTGCTCCTCTCAAGTTAAGACCTGGTGGCATCTGAGTTGTTGAGGGCTCCTCCCGAGGCTAAAGGCGGCTGCTACAGGCAGAAGATTGAGCCATGACCAGGGAGCCTAGCACTTGTTCTGAATTTAGGGAGCCAGGAGCCATACGTGACAGAAAATCATGGTTAAAGGGATCCTGTTATAGGAAAACATGTTTTTTTCAAAACGCATCAGTTAAAAGTGCTACTCCAGCAAAATTCTGCACTGAAGTCCATTTCTCAAAAGAGCAAACAGATTTTTTATATTCAATTTTGAAATCTGACATGGGGCTAGACATTTTGTCAATTTCCCAGCTGCTCCTGGTCATGTGACTTGTGCCTGCACTTTAGGAGAGAAATGCTTTCTGGCAGGATGCTGTTTTTCCTTCTCAATGTAACTGAATGTGTCTTATTGAGACATGGGTTTTTACTATTGATTGTTGTTCTAAGATCTACCAGGCAGCTGTTATGTTGTGTTAGGGAGAGGCTATCTGGTTACCTTCCCATTGTTCTTTTGTTTGGCTGCTGGGGGTGGGGGAAAGGGAGGGGTTGATATCACTCCAACTTGCAGTACATCAGTAAAGAGTGATTGAAGTTTATCAGAGCACAAGTCACATGACTGGGGCAGCTGGGAAATTGACAATATGTCTAGCCCCATGTCAGATTTCAAAATTGAATATAAAACAATCTGTTTGCTCTTTTGAGAAATGGATTTCAGTGCAGAATTCTGCTGAAGCAGCACTATTAACTGATTCATTTCAAAAAAAAATTCCCATGACAGTATCCCTTTAATGAAGAAAAAGATGCAGAAGCCTTCCCCAGCGAGCTTACATTTTAAATGGTATTATTATCCACTGCTAATGTTAAGGAAAACATTCAAAGTACTTTTTTGTTTAATTAAAATATAAACTTTTAGCATGTTATAAACAACATTTTTAGAATTCTGGCTATTTCTAGTCAGCAGCTGGAGAAAGCTATTTACTAGCTTTAGGGGTCACTGACCCTAGAATCCAAACAACAGGTTGAGAGGCTTGAGTTGCTCTTATTTTAAATTTTTTTATTCTATTATTACTTTTTTCAGGTCCTCTACAATTCTTCTACCATTTTGATTTGTTGAGCTGCAGAGCAAAAAAAGGTAATAAATTTAAAAAAAACACAAAAAACATAAAATAAAGAACAGAAGCAATTGTCAGAATAAGAATAATACTGTCATAAATTTTTGTAATCTTACTTCAAAGAGCTGATTATATTATCATTGCTAATAAAAAGTATTGATCCAACCCCTACAGCTGTAATCACATTCATATAACTTCCTGTTATTAATGCATTATAGAGAAAAACAAAAACTCAATATGTTCTGATATATGTAAGTAACTTTATGGTGGCAAAAGTAAGTGTGATGAATCCATGGGGAGGTGCATGTAGGACACCCAAAGCAGCCATTGCCAATCCATGGATCCTGATATTTTTTCCCAGGAAACTTCTGTTTTTTTTAATATGGAGTAAAATATCAGGAATAGTGCTTTAAATTTGATTTCTGGAATTATATCATGATATTGTAAACTGTGAGGAAAAATGTCAATTTAATTTGGTGTTATTTAGAAACATGGACCCATTTGCGTGTTCCCTTTAGACACAGCCACCAATAAGCATTTAGATTTTGCTGATTAGCAAATGAAAGCTCGTATCTCATTGGTCTTCTTGTTATGAGTTACTGGACATGGGTGAACATATTCTCTTTTCTTTTATAACCCCTTAAATCAAATTGTGATAATGTGATTTAGTCAATTTAGGGTACAAAAAGTAATGCTTCATACACAGAGAAGGTATGGAAAGTCTCAATAGATGTCTCAGGTGTAATTACTGTGAGAAGGGCAAAGCCAACTAGAAGAGGACTAGCCCAACCACCGTAAGAAATAATAAGAGTATTTCAATCCAATGCATAAATAAACAGACAAATCAGTAAGTAATGTATTTTGACTGGTACATTTGTTTTATTTCTTGGAAATTCAGCTCAAATTCAAGAAAGCCAAACTCTTTACAATTACACTTAATCCTCTAACAAAAACATCCCAATAAAGTAGCTGCTCTATTAGTCTAAATTTATTTAACATTGGCCATGAAATTAAACTATGCACCATGACCAAATAAAACCATATACATTTTACAGATAAAGTAAACGATATATATACATGTTCCATATTTTATCGGAATATGAAAAATATGCTGATATTTATAAAGAGTCTGAAACTGATCAAAGGCCAAATGTACCTTCTGGCCACACACAAACAGCATTTTAAGCCAAGATTTCAACAATGTGTGTGAGGCCCTTGGCTAACCATTCTAAAGTCTGGATCAAACTACTTAGGAAGCTATACTGTATTTGTTGATGGCTGGATCACAGCAACCATAGGGAGAGCAAAGAGTGATGTAGACAAGGCCAATATTAACATTTAGATAAAGAGTCCAGGAGGTGGGGAAAATACTTTTCTTCAGCATCAACCACTTAAAGGGATACTGTCATGGGAAAACAGTTAATAGTACTACTCCAGTAGAATTCTGCACTGAAATCCATTTCTCAAAAGAGCAAACAGATTTTTTTATACTCAATATTGAAATTTGACATGGGGCTAGACATATTGTCAATTTCCCAGCTGCCCCAAGTCATGTGACTTGTGCTCTGATAAACTTCAATCACTCTTTACTGCTGTACTGCAAGTTGGAGTGATATCACCCCCTCCCTTCCCCCCAGCAGCCAAACAAAAGGGAGGTAACCAGATAACAGCTCCCTAACACAAGATAACAGCTGCCTGGTAGATCTAAGAACAACACTCAATAGTAAAACCCCTGTCCCACTGAGACTCCTTCAGTTACATTGAGAAGGAAAAACAGCAGCCTGCCAGAAAGCATTTCTCTCCTAAAGTGCAAGTCACATGACCAGGGGCAGCTGGGAAATTGACAAAATGTCTAGCCCCATGTCAGATTTCAAAATTGAATATAAAAAAATCTGTTTGCTCTTTTGAGAAATAGATTTCAGTGCAGAAGTCTGCTGGAGTAGCTCTATTAACTGGTGTGTTTTGAAAAAAACATGTTTTCTGATGACAGGATCCCTTTAAGGAAGCTGTTTACTTCTCTAGTCTGGGTAGTCATTAGTAGGTATAACTGTAGAGGGCCCCAGTTATTGTAGAGGCCCTGAAGACCTGTATTTTCGTGTGTCCTCTGGAATTCATTGTGGAATACAAAAGGAAAACATGTTCAGACTATTGGTGGCATCATTCATAGGATATAAATATAAACTGACATCATGTGGTACCTGTCTGACTGCCTATTCCACTCTCCAAGAGACCAAGACTGAAATTTACCCATGAAGTACTATGGCACCAGCAGTAAAACATTGGCAGTGACAACCATTGTTTCCAATTACAAAAGTTGGAGGGTCAAATTTTTTTTTTAATTTCAAAAGGCAAAAAAAAAAAAAGGAAAAATGTACATTATGAAATCCACTCTAGAAGTGCTAGACTTGGAGCTTCTTCTTTATTACAAATCTGAAATGAATGCTTTTATGGGTTTTGAGACAGGAACACACAAGCCTTCTGCATTTAATCAAGAACGTCTCTCTATTCAGTAGTCAGCCTGCTGGGAATGATATATCATAAGTCTATACTCCAAACAAGTGCAAGGAAGACAACAAAAAGAGTTAAGAGTCATATGTAATAAATAACAGGAGGAAGGGAGGAGAGAGACCATTGCAGGGGGTATTCTGGGAAGGAATGATTCCTTAAGCCACGGTGCATGATGTGCCTATTAAAAAATAGACAAAGAAATTCATCCTTGCAAGACAGGATATTTTCTAGCTTCATCAGATCAGTGTCATTCTCGCTACTTACTATTCCGGGAGTTCCCTGGAATAAATCCAAAGTCAGTGTAATACAGTACGATTCTCATCATGTATTAATGTAATATCTCAAATAAACTCGTTGCCAGCAGATTCCACTGGGCTTAGCCAGCAACAACGGTTTACGCGGCCAAGGACAAGCAGTGATAAGAATGTATCTGAGTGACAAAATATATTTCCTTATTGAATCTGGGACTAAGTTATGGACAGCATTATGTGGGTGGATTGCAAATTTAAATAACTAATTTGAACTATGATGTGTCTACATGTCTGCTACCCTTAGTATAATTATAGGGCCAGTGTATCTAGTAGAATCTTTTCAAAGGAAAGCTAAAGATTAGGGGGCAAATTTACCAAAGGGTGAAGTGGCTAACGCTAGAGAAAATTTGGCAGTGTGATGTCATTTAGCCACTTCACCGATTTACTTACGGCCCCTGGCGTAAATTCGCTAGTGAAGTAGACAGACTCTAGCGGCGAAGTTGCGCTCTTGCGAAGGGACATAACTACGCTAATATTCTAAGTTGCGTATTTTACTGAACATTACCTCTTGCGCCAGACTTTACTTCTCAGCTCATACCAGGCGAAGTGCAATAGAGTAGAAAGGAGTTTGTCAAAAAAAGTTGAAAATTTTTCTAAGCTCCAAAAAATGCTAGCTTTTTTTTTATATTTTACTGGGTGATAGGGGTACCCTCCTTCCCCCTTACATTTGGCACCTAAACTATACAGTGGGCACATGTGTAAGGCAATATAAGACCTCTATTTTATTTTATTAAGTTTCCCTTGTGTAGTGTAATGTATTTGCTGCAGCATACACGTCCATTGTACTTTAACTTTACACGGCGTATGCTAATTAGGCATCGCTAGCGTAACTTCGGACTGCTTATCGTATTATTGCTAGCGCAACTTCACAGCCATTCGGTAACCTGTGCACAACTTCAGATCTTCATGAATTTGCGCAGCCCTGGCAAAACAAAGCCTGACGAAGTGTGGTGAAGTGCGGCGAAGCCGTCGCTAGAGCATTTTCGGCGCTTAGTGAATTTGCCCCTAGGGCTTTCACCAGGTATATGTTTTATACACCACAAATGAATGACAGAATAAAGTCCCTTTTACATTCACACAACAAAAAGGTGAATTTTATCAGAAGCCAATTATACTTTCTGTTGGGAAAAACCTTATTACCTAGAGAAAACTTATAAAGACACTTACAAGACAACAAATAAACTCCTTGCAGAAATTAGAATCCAAATGCTAACCATTTGCCTCACTCACAGATTACCTGTGATTCACAGAGGTGCCTAGCAGTTTTCTTGTTGAAATATTAATTCTATTCTTTAATGTGATTAATTGATACAAACCTCTGGCAGCTTTAAAGGACAAGTAACAAAAAGATTTTAAAAAATTGTTTGTATACTAAGAAGAAAACACCAACACATATACTTTAAAATCGCAAAGTCTTTATTTAGAATAACTTACCGAATCTACTCTTCAGAAAAGGCAACAGGGTGAGGTGCTCAGTTTTTACTCCCTGGCTATCTCCTATATCTCCAGGGAGGAGAAATCGAGCGCAGCACGATGGATCACCCGATTGCCTTTTCTGGAGAGGAGCGCAATCGGAGATGAACTTGAAAAAAATACACCTGCTGGTAGGGTTGCCACCCAGCCGGTATTTTACCGGCCTAGCCGGTAAACACCTGCCAAGGCGAGGGCCATTATTACAAATTTACCAGCAATGTAGTTGCTGGTAATTTGTAATACCCTTTAAAAAAGCCCTTGGCCCTCCGGTGGAACGTACATTTTCTTCTTCTTCTTGCCAGTGCGATGTGGCCACGTCCCATTTGCGGGCCCCGCCTAATTTTATGTCACCGTCCTCCCCTTTTTGCATCACGGCCTGCCCCTTTAGTTTAGTAAAAAATTTCTTGAAAAGGTGGCAACCCTACTTGCTGGTTCAGGAATTAAATTTTACATTGTAGAATGAATAATTTGCAGTGTAAGCAGTGTAATTTAGAAAAACTACACCATAAAAATTGTAAGGGTTATTTCACAGGTGAAAATTAAAACATTATTAAGGTGCACATACACATATATGGCAGATACTTGATCTTAACTGGCAGTATTAACCACCCAGTGGCACATGTATGGGCCTAAAATGATCCCCACCCAATACAATATCTGATCAGGGCTTGATGTTGGTTCTCCATATTGTTATATTGCTTAACATATTGACTTGCTATTGCCATGCACTCTGTAGCTCATACAGTATGTTTATTACACAAGAGTGCTCTGAGAGCTCTGTATTGCATTGTTTCTGACTCATCAAATGTGTCACTGGCTAGAAACTGCTTGTGTTGCATGCGGTCTCCCCCCTCCCAACTGCTTCCATTCTCTATCATCAAAAAAATCAATCATAAAAGCAAATCTTTTCCAGCCAGCAGATGGTTGTGAGTGTTGGACATTTTAAATCCAGACAGCTGGAGGGGATCCTAGTTTGTTGGTTGCAATCAATGACTTTTAGGCTTAGGTGACACCAGGAGAATTGACAGCATTTCAGTACATGTAATTTTTCAGGGATTAGGAAAAGTCTTAGACAATAACTTTCCTATGCCACATGAAGGCAATAAGTGCTGGGAACTCTATGGACTTATGTGTTTATAAAAAAACAGTAACTGGAATAACATCACTTTGTGCCATGGACAACTATAAGAGGTTTTGCACTGGATAAAGTGGGACCTTGGGCCAATGTCTCAGCTGAGAGGTAAACAACAGAAAAGGTTACATAGTAACATGGTAAGTAAGGTTGAAAAAAGACACACGTCCATCGAGTTCAACCTTTTAAGTCTAAATAAAAACCTGCCTAACTGAAAGTTGATCCAGAGAAAGGCAAAACCTCCATTTGAAGCCTCTCCAATTTGCCTCTGATAGGGAAAAGATTCCTTCCTGACTCCTAGATGAAATCAGACCAGTCCCTGGATCAACTTGTACTATGAGCTATCTTCCATAACCCTGTATTCCCTCACTTGCTAAAAAGCCATCCAATCCCTTCTTAAAGCTATCTAATGTATCAACCTGTACCACTGATTCAGGTAGAGAAGAGAATTCCACATCTTCACAGCTCTCACTGTAAAAAGCTCCTTCCGAATATTTAGCTGAAACCTCCTTTCTTCTAATCGGAATGGGTGACCTTGTTTCAGCTGGAAAGACCTACAGGTAAATAAAGCATTAGAGAGATTTTTATATGATCCCCTTATATATTTATACATAGTTATAATATCTTCCCTTAAGCACCTCTTCTTCAGTGTGAACAACCCCAACCTAGCCAGTCTTTCCTCATAGCTAAGGTTTTCCATAACCATTACCAGCTTAGTTGTCCTTCTCTGGACCCTCTCTAATATAATGTCCTGTTTGAGCACTGGAGACCAAAACTAGATGGGGCCTTACCAGCGCTCTGTACAGTGGAACCCCCCCCATAAATCTATACCCCTTTTAATACTCAAGACCTTATTTGCCCTTGATGCTGCTGACTGGCATTGCTTGCTACAGTCAAGTTTATTATCTACAAGGACTCCAAGGTCCTTTTCCATTATGGATTTGCCTAGTGCAGACCCATTAAGGGTATAAGTAGCTTGGATATTTTTACATACCAGGTGCATGACTTTACATTTATTAACATTGAATCGCATCTGCCACTTAGCTGACAAGATTGCCAGTTTGTAAACATCCTGTTGCAAGGATATCTCATCCTGGATGGAATTAATTGGGCTGAATAGTTTTGTGTCATCTGCCAACACTGATACATTACTTACAATACCCACCCCTAAGTCATTAATGAACAAGTTAAATAAAAGTGGACCCAATAACGAGTCCTAAAGAACTCAACTAAGAACCTTACTCCAAGTAGAGAATGTACCATTAACAACCACCCTCTGTACCCGATCCGGTAGCCAGTTTCCTATCCATGTGTAAATGACTTAAGTTGAACAGACCTTAGTTTAGAAAGCAGTCATTTGTATTGCTCCCCTAATGTCCTTTTTATTATTAATATACTCAAAAAACTTTTTGGGGTTAGTCTTAGCCTCTGCCACCATGCACTCCTCACTTCCTATCTTTGCCTTCCAGATTGCAGTTTTTTTTTTAACATCATAACCTTTATTAAAAGATGATAGGCATGACATGTAACGAAGAATGCAACATCAGAGGCTTAATTGACAACAAAGTAGATGATATATCACATGACATTCACATACCAGTCAAACAAAGTTATACAATGTGGTAATCAAAAGAAAAGAAAACAGTAAAAGAAAAGAAACAAAACAAAAAAAAAAAGCAAGAGAAAGTGCATATAGTCAACATTGTCTAGAAAAACAACAATATGATAATCAGCCAACAATAATATATATAGATAAGAGTCCCGAATGCAGTAAGCAATGCTGTCCATTGCAAGCATATACCGTTTACACAATAGATCAATCCAATCGCCGTGCCTAAGGGGCCGGCCACGATCCCCAAACCTTGTCAAATTTGTTAGATGATCCCCTTTTAGTGTATAGGTAAGACATACAGTTAATAAAGCTAAGCATTTGTTCCATCCACATCTGGTGGGTTGGGGGATCAACACTCTTCCACTGTTGAGTTAGGCATTTGCGTGCATGGAATAGGCTCTGGCGTACAATAACTAACTGATCCTTACTGAAATGGGAGTCATCACAGGCACCCAATATGGCTAGTTCAAGGGAAGGGACTAGAGGGGTCCCCAGTACATTCGTTAACGTATGTACACCTCCTCCCAGTACTTCTGTATTTTCCTACAATCCCAAAACATATGTTTGAGCGTTCCCATCTCTGAGGTACATCTAGTACAGGTAAGGGGGTTCTGGGAGTGCATTCTGTGCAATCTCACCGGGGTGAAATAGGCTCTATGCAGAATGTACCTCTGTATCATTTTGTGGTTGGCGTTGGGGGACACAAATCCAGGTGCCTCCAGGGCATCTAGCTATTCCTCATCTGTAAGTGAAGGGATGTCTAGTTGCCAAGCCCTGAATAAGCTAGCATTGGTTTTATCAAATTTACTGCCAGATTGCAGTTTAAAATATTTATTTTAGTTAATTCATTAAATTCAGCTTCTGTCCCCACAGACTTGTAGTTTTTAATGCCTTTCTCATCTTTCTTTTAATTTAACTTTACTTTAACCCTATATTAAGCCACATAGGGTGATTCTTGGTGCTTCTACATGTTGTTGGTGCAAGATAGGTGCTCAATAGCTGAAGTGCCATTAACTTTCACTCGTAGAGTGACTATGTATAACATAAAGTCCTATCACCAAATAGAATTGTCCCTAACCAGGGCCTGTAACCGGCTCAGTCCCAATCCTGTACCCACTTCCCTGCAAGGTAGGATCCAGGAAAGAGCCCAGAGAAAATGCATGAGTAAAACATCTCTAAACCTCATTCTCTACATTTGATATAACCAGGCTGCTAACCCTTGTCTTAGTAACCAATAAATAACTGATGCTGGACAAGTTCAGACAATTAAAAAAAACATCTGTTTCTCCATTAATTGGTGCTTATGTTACTTAAAAGGTTTTTAAGTCACCATGTGTACCCAATTATCTGGCACAGGTCAAGGCATAACATTTCAAATGTATTTGTAAAATCTCCAAATCACTAACAAATTATTCGTGTTGTAATTTTTTTTATCCAAACATTAGATTTTTCTGCTTGAAAAGGTTCCTGGCACACTTTGAGAACTTTTCTCATCGAATGACTTTTTTCTCTCCGTAAACACACTGGTCAAACACAGGACTGGCTCAAACTGGACATCCTTTACATTTAGAAAAACTGACAGGACGTTCTTTGACATAGAAAGTGTGTTGAGTATTATTCCAGTAGCTGACTTTCACTAACCTAAGCTTAATCACCTAAATACCTCTCCAGTTTCACTCCCTGTGTGGTCTCTCTTGGTGTCGACTTACACCCTTGTGTTCCGAGTCCCCAGGAATATAAAATAGCTCAGTAAGGGTAAAATCTGCATGGAAACATTTATTGCCAAACATGCTCACAATGGTTTTAATGCTGAGGGCAATAGGGTCTGGCACATATGATACAGTCGGTTGCTATGGCTGGCATTATGTTATTGTGTCTCATTCTTCTCTGGAATACTGCAAATAACAATAAACAATTTGTTAATAAAAACATAAAAATGAGGCAATTATATTTAATGAGTCTCTCTCTAGAAAAGTGCTTTGAAAACAAATCCCTTAAAGCCATCATCTCTTCAGCGAGGAAGAATGTCTCGAAACTCACCTTTGGTTCAGCATGGGATATGATACCTTTCTTAATGTACTCACAAGGTAATTACAGGGTTTTTAAGGCCAACGCAAGTAAATGTAGATGCAATGGCATTTCTTTACAGTTTAAGGGAGGAGACTTTAAAATCTCTAAACACAATAAGGATGCAGATTAGTAAGGCATCTATATTAGAGATATGAATTTAATTTGCAGAGGTGCAGTGTTAAAAAAGGTTATAGCATATTGTTTCTGGGGACTGTTACTGAAAGATTAACTTTGGTTTATCTCGTGCTGCCTCTGCTTGTCTTGACCACATTGTTGTGTACTCATCTTACCTTTGCTGCTGCCATTGGTATGTTCATTGGATTTTACTCCTGCTTGCTGCCTACCCTGGACAGTGTTGTATGCTGCCTGCCCTTATCTTGGCCTTATATCTAGACTGTGTCACTATCTGCCTGCTTTAACCTTCGCTTGATCTTTGAACGATATTGAATGCTGTCTGCCCTGACCTTAGCCTGAAATCCATACTGACATATGCTACCTTGACAGACCTGGTTGGTTTCAGGTCTGAATGCAGTCTGCTGTCTAACATCTATTTCTAAACTTTCCTGCAAAACTTGGCCTGCGGCTCTTCTTCTTCCATGTTCTACTTCACTCTGCCCTGTTCCAATCCCCTGACACCTTCTGTCGCTTTGGGCATTTGACCTAAATAGCAAAACAATAGGATATGGTCATATATGTATACGCTCAATCATACACCATTGCACCATTTTGGAAACTTGTTGAAGAGTCACTGGTTGTGCCTTACATTTTTTTAAAAACATTTGCCTTGAAAATGGCAGTTTATGAAATTAGATAAACAGTTTTACAGAACAAACAAATGTCATTTCACATGTTAAACCCAACAATGGAGAAAGATGCTGACAGCCCTTGATCTGCATCTGGTGCATATTTGGTATTGGTTTCATAAGACGGAAATGAGATAAAGACGCCATGCGGTATTCATAGACATAGACAGTGCATTGTTACTTCCTTCTGCTCAGATGACAGTGTTGTGAAAACACAGCTTAATATACACAGTCTTCAATGATATAACACTAAAACATACTTCAGTGACATTGATTCCAATCCTTTCATGTTCAGGTGGTTCATCTAACTAATGTCTAGTTCTACGCAGCTGCAATTAGTTAACAATCCTCCGGGGCTCGTAATACCCCAAGACTATCCTTGCATTGAGAAGGTGAGAATGTTTCTGTATAAGAGAACCTTTGTTTGCCGTGTTTGATAGCTCCAACTTCTGGCAGCTCTCCAGTCTCTGTTCCCTATCCTTATGCTGCATTTGTAGTTAACTGGTGTATCCCTGGGTATCTGATGTCTGTTGTGCAGCTGCTATTCCTCTGTTTTGCTTATATGCCTTTCTGCACAGTATTGCTTATTCCTTTTCCCTTTCCTTTTTAAGGCATAGTAACACTTTCCACCTACGCCACTGTGGTCATGTCAACAGTGAGCATCTTAGAGGAGTTGGCCTGCACCTTCATGAGGGGTTTATTATCATTCCAGTAACTGGTTTTAGAGTGGGCTTTTACATGTTTCCAAATGATATCCTGTCTAGGCATATTGGGCAGGTTGGGCGAGAATATTTCTTCCCAAGGGCCAGCCCAGGACCCTTATTCACCATAGTCTTCAACAGAACCTCTATCCTCTGCTCTGTCCTCATGGAGTAAGGACCCTAGGCCTATTCTCTCCATAACAAGATAGGTCTCGATGTGACTAATCAATACCAAAATGGCCTAAACTCTTCCTCTTCCTTGCCCTGTTGAATCCAGTCTTGCAACACTAAATACTGAAATATAAATAACTGCCTAACCATAATAGCAATAATAATAATAATTTATTTTCCAAATCATTGCACGCCAAGACCCAGAAATTATATTGCTCAATTTACTTTTTTTTACAATTTAAGTTTTTCAGGGTATTTTTAACTTTGCTGAACCAGAATAAACCTACAAGCAGCGTTTACCTGTATCATTGTTTATAGCTTATTATAGAGCCTATAAATCATTGGTCCAATTCTGAAATTGCCTCCAGGACAGTTTCATGGATATCATCTTAGTTATATTGGTAGGTAAGTACATTTTTTCACCTGTCATACTAGGAAATATCAACAATGCAATGCAATGAAGAGCTATAGATGAGGTTTGGGTTCATGTTTGATAGTTTACCCAATAATGTTGGTCCCAGTGGAAGGATAACCCATAGTAACAATCACAATTTATTTTAGAAACTGAAAGTAAAAGGACGGGGTCGGATTGGGCTGGTGAGACACTGGGGAAAAAATCCCATGGGACCCACTCGTGGGCCCTGCAGGTTCAGACCCGCTTCACAGACGGCTTCTTTCATGACCTCCTGATGGGGTATCGCTGGCAGGGGGCAGAGGGGAATTTTGCGGCTAGGGAGGGAGATCCTTGTGGGGTTCAGGGGCCCTGATGTGAAAGAACTGGTGGGCCCAGACCCACCCAGTTCAATGCTGTAAAAAGGCCACCGCATGCAAATAAAGAACAGACGTCTCAGCAAAGTAATGATATTGGAGAGATCATAATTTCTCAGGAATTTATTTGCAGCTCGCCTAGAGCATTATCGTGGTTTCCCAGAATTACACTTGCCAAAATATATCACACTGAATGCCTCTTTTTGCAGTCAGTTACAGTAAGGAGATTACCCAGTGGGCTTGTAAGAATGTAACTGTGAATTACAGTGAGCTTTGCAGGCATAAAGCGGTGGAGATAACATTTACCATATGGTAGACAGCTATTATAGCAAATGGTGCCTAACACAAGTCATGCTAAATTTGCATTTATGCATTTGGATTTATGATGAATTTTATGACAATGTATGCTTTTTTTGTAATTTAATTACATTTTGTAATTTCTTGTTCTGAGATTTGGAAGGCAAAGTGTTGTATTGATGAAGCTCAGTGGTGGAAATAATGGAGACATACCCCCATCTGCCACCAACCCAAACTTGTGTGTCATTCAGACATGCATATTTGAAGGTTGAGGTTAATGAAGGCCATAAAGGGTCTCTGGACTAAACACCTGTCCTATGGTAGGCTGAGTACTTCACCACACGCCGGAAGTGCTCTCTACATAAACACCAAGCATGGCACTCTTGATGAAATGGAAAGCTTGGAAGCAAAGATGAGATCCCTTTTTAGGCTTCTTTTAGGGTCTTTGGGCTGAAAATCACTCACGCCTGCATTGGCCTACGTTATGGTAAATGAACCTAAAGATAAAATGAGACAGGAAGTGATCTGTAAGACCCCACACTACACTTGTGCTTTCATAAAATGCACAAGAGCAGAGGTTTATTTCATTTGATCCCTCATATGACTGCTCAATGCTGGGCTTGACTTGTCTCATGGTTATTCATCACCTGAAAATGATATTCACTTGCACAACAGTGAGACGTGTCATTAATTCCACTCTGTTTAGTTCAAATTTAGGACCAACCATATAAATCTACAAGTCTGCTATCCATTCAGTGCCCTCAGTTACATTTCTCTACCACTACAACGAGAAGAAACGTGTTCAATCCCAGTGTGACTGACTAGACCTGATGTCCACTCATTGTAATGTTCCTTAAATGCAAAAGACATGATTTTAATATGTTCAAGGCTGTTTAGTCTTCTCTCAGATTAGAACTGCTAGTTATCTATAGCTGCCACTTGGATTACAGATGTATCTGTGCAAAATAAGGAATCTATCTTATCTTGAGTCTCTTTATTGTTACATGTAAGTATTCAACGGTCTCATAACCCTGTGGGCTTACCACTGCACCCATACAGATACCTTTAACAAACTGTGAGATGTTTGTCTTTGTTTTCTACATAAAAGGATACAATTTAGAAGGCACACACCCTATATTAATTTGTGGGGTGCTAATCCCATGGAGACCGCCCAAGTATAGCCTCCTTAGACTTAAATCAAAGATATAATATAAGGATCGCACACCCAATTTTAAAAACGCAAAAATTTATTACATCAAAAAATTATACACTTACATATAAGCTTTGACCCAATAGTGGCCCAACGCGTTTCAACCACATAAGTGGTCTTCATCAGGAGCAAAGTTCATACAATATAATTACAGAAAAAAGGTAAAAAAGTCCATAAATTACGGAAAAAAGGTAATTTTTATGTAATTTATGGACCTTTCCCCTGATGAAGGCCACTTATGTGGTTGAAACGCGTTGGGCCACTATTGGGCCAAAGCTAATATGTAAGTGTATAATTTTTTGATGTAATACATTTTTGCTTTTTTAAAATTGGGTGTGCGATCCTTATATTATATCTTTGTCTTTGTTTTCTAACTTGCAGTTGGCTGATCAAAACAAATAGTTGATTGCCTAGTGATAAGTGAATTTGTAAAATATATGGTTGGGCATGGTTTTCTCAGTGCCCATACAACTTTTTTTGCACAGCAACTTTTTCAGCGCACAATTCATTGGTGTCTATGGGTGTTTTTTCATGGCAGGTTAATAGAGCAGTCTTGCATTCTCTATTTTGTAAATCCAGGCAATTAGTACCTCTGAGTCTGGTTTAACATCAACCTAGGCATGTTTTTCAACATGGATGTCAGAGTGCAACAAATGACAAACTGAGCCATTTTTTTGCACTTTTGCCTTCCAAATCATAAATAACCCCTTATGGGTTTCAATTATTACTGCTTAGTGGATTGCTATGGGAATATGACGTTTCATCTTTGGCCATCCATCTTATAGGAGCCTTGTATGTGGCTTAGTTTTTCCATCACGATCACAGTTGTACAACATGCACCCATAATTCAAACTGAATTATGTGTTAATGATGGGAGCCTGGGTTTATAAGCACTTATCAAGAGACAAAATACTGTATGAGAGAGCTCATTGCTTTGACCAAACACAGCTAAAAATAACTGATTAGGAATGATGGGCTCTGAAATTCTAACATCTAATCAGTTCCTATGAATATTGACTGCATCTCTTTGTGGAAATGCAGAAAAATAGGCTGCAAGTTTTCTGGAACACGCTCTAAAAATCTTATTATCGCTTGTAACCTTTTTGTGTGTCTTAACATCCATCAGATGGTAACTTTTAAACATGTTTGCCCTTTACGACTTTGACTAGTGAATCTACACAGTTACCATCAAGTCTCACAGCAAGGTATTTGGCCAGATTATTATCTTAAGAGGTCACATTCTAACTTCTGACTGTGTTTTATGGTCTATCACCTCTTGACATGAGCTACCTCATTGCTTAAAAATGCAGTTTTATGGGGTAATAGGGCATTTTCCAGTCATCTGTATCGAAAGATGCTGATAGATTAGATGTAATACAAAGGGGAAGATATTGAGCTATACTGTGGCATTGTCAAAGAAGGGAAAAAAATCACAAAAGAAATGACAGAAACTTCCGTAAAAACCTTAGTACCGTGGATGAAGTAGAGCTGTAGGTTCTTTTGACATC
Organism: Xenopus laevis; assembly: GCF_017654675.1. Taxonomy (NCBI): domain Eukaryota; kingdom Metazoa; phylum Chordata; class Amphibia; order Anura; family Pipidae; genus Xenopus; species Xenopus laevis. Next base: position 92,187,109 of record NC_054386.1, on the reverse strand, counting down.
AATGTCTTAAAAAAAAGGTCAGAAGTACGTATGAGTGTCCTGCACCAGTGCACATTGTGTGAGGTTTCTAGTCTTTGTTAAACACGATTAAAATGTATGAGCGTAGTGTTCAAAGTATCTTTTCTGAAAAGAATGGCTGTAGCCTAAACAGTCTTGACCTTGCATGTTCCATCCACATGGAAAATCTATAGAGTCAAAACAGAACTGAAATCTATAAGACTGGGTGACCTCATCCACGGTGGAGTCATCTTACATACCCAACAAATCAGTAAAACAGTGCACTCTAAGTCTGACTAAAGCAGACACAGATCCTGGAGGCTTTGCCAAGAAGACATTGCTCCTTGTTCTTTTTCCATCAAAAGGCTTTAGACATCTTGCCATGTTATACCCTTCTCTTGTTGGATTAGCATTACATCATACATCTCCCACACGAGATAACCCACTCCTGGAACCTACAGTCAGGAAGCACAGTGGTAGATCATCAGACCGTAATCTTGACCAGTTTCTTTCACGCTATTGTACTTTGCCCTACTGCTGCCACATGGTTCTAATTAAGCATTTTTTTCTTTATTTTTAACCATCAATGAACACTTGCTTCCTAGAGTTCTTTTAGATGATAAATGGAGCCCACAAGTTTAAGGTGGATTACACGGAACAGTGGCAGGCAAAAATACAACTGTTGCAATAAAGTGTAGCTATAGAAGGGCAAAAAGCTTCCTAAATAACTTGCACTTGTAATTTCAATTTCCTTTTTTTCATCTGCCTTGGAAAAGAATAAAGCATATTAAAAAAAAGTATTGTATCACTTAAGCAGGAGCTTATTTGATTTGATTTCAGCATAGTCATCATGTAATGAAGTAGCGTTGACAAGTTACACAGCTCTTTAAAATAAATTCTAATTATACCATATAGATTCCTCATGTTCTTATGAGGGAATGTGCTGATATAAATATATAAATATGTATATTTATATATAAATAAATATATATTTATATATAAAGTTCCAAAGCACCCGCACTCCAGTTTCCGTGAAAATATTTAGATATTATTCATACTTGTGTATACTTATTCAGTAATGAACCCGTTACTGGAAACCAAGAGGATATTAGAAGTCACCAAGGGTTCCATGTCCATTTAAAGGCACAAGGCCACAGGCTTTTACAAAGACTTTTCGGGTACCATCTACTGTATATCCTCATATTTTAAAGATGGGGGGGCATTCTTTTTATAGGGTTTGTGAAACAAGTAACATCAATACTCTCTGCTTATTAGTGATGAGGGAATCTGTCCTGTTTCGCCTCGCTGAAAAATTTTTAGCAAAACTGCTGAAAAATTTGCAAAATGGCAAAAAATTCACGAAATGCATTTAAATTGGGTTTAATGAATGTCTTATAAGGATCCAAATTACAGAAATTTCCATTTTCTGGAAAACCCTAGGTCCCTAGCATTCTGGATAACAGGTCCCATATGCTATTTGATTGTATAGCTCTGCAAAATATATCACAATAATAATTATGCATAATCGGTTGCTATGAGTTCCAAGACCTCGTGCAAACCCTATGGAAATCTTTATGTTCATCAAAGAGAAAGAGAGAGATTCAATGGCAATCTAATCTTGACCATCTTTATCTCCATTAATAAGAATACTCATTCATGGCATTTTACTCCTGTTTTGTATTTGACTTAAAGGGATCCTGTCATCGGAAAACATGTTTTTTTTAAAACGCATCAGTTAATAGTGCTATTCCAGCAGAATTCTACCAACTTGCAGTACAGCAGGAAAGAGTGATTGAAGTTTATCAGAGCACAGTCACATGACTTGGGGCAGCTGGGAAATTGACAATATGTCTAGCCCCATGTCAGATTTCAAAATTGAATATAAAAAAATCTGTTTGCTCTTTTGAGAAATGGATTTTAGTGCAGAATTTGCCGGAGCAGCACTATTAACTGATTTGTTTCGAATTTTTTTTTTTCCCATGACAGTATCCCATTAAATAGTAAAGTTTCGGCATTGTGCAAAAACCGACATAATGTTATTTCTCTTTCTCCCAATAATATGAATGAAAAATGTACCCTATAAATAGTATATCGCAAGAATATCATCGTTGCCAACCCATTGCATTATGAAGAAAGATGTAAGATACTGGTTTTGCCACATTAGGCATGCAAACCTGTATTTTACATTGACAACTGTTATAATTCAGAAATGTAAAGGAGAAAAAGGTACGGTAGTTACCCAGCCAAATATAGTCTTAGCTTGATATATAAAGAATATTGTTTTTTTTTTGCTCTTGAGTCCCCAGTATTATATTATAAAGCAGTGAAAATATGTAGGTGAACAAAGATACATATATTTTGGTTTTATTTTTGACTCTGTATTCACATTTAACTACCAATAAGAAAAGCCCAATAAACAATTTGGTGCATGTCCAAAATTTGCTGGTTTTTAATGTTCAACTGAACTGAATAAATCCAGTAAAGTTTATAAAACATGTGACAACATTCTCATCATTTGCACATAATGAGCAATTCTAATGCTTTTAAGACCTCTGGAATGTTCATATGAATGAGATAACAATGTTCCTGAAAAGCAGAGGCATATTCGTTTTTAGTGCCCAAATCAACCTGAAGTCTTCTTCTAATTTTTGACCTGCATCTGTCCTGACTCCTCCCATCTGATGATAAACATGGTTGGGATCAGCCACCATATGAGGGGGAAGAACCATTACGTGACCAAATGGGTGGGGCATTTCTTGAAGTATGACTCACTAAGCACCTGACTCAAACATGCAGGTCCCATGGGTTTAGAAGTCAACCTGCGTATTGTTATGCTACACCGTAAAGGAGAAGGAAAGGTTAAAACTAAGTAAGTCTTATCAGAAAGGTCCATCTAAATACACCAGTAAACCCTCAAAGTAATTCTGCTCTGAGTCCTCTGTCAAAAGAAAGACAGCATTTCTTTCCTTCTATTGTGTACTCATGGGCTTCTGTATCAGACTTCCTGTTTTCAGCTTAAACCTCCTTGCCCTGGACATGAGCATGCTCAGTTTGCTCCTCTCCCCCTTCTCTGTTGTAATCTGAACCCTGAGCTATAAGTGAGCAGGGAGAGACTCAGGCAGGAAGTGATGTCACACCAAGGTCACACCAAGCTAATATGGCAGCTGCTATCATAAACAAACTGAGAGCTTCTAGAGCTTTTTACTCAGGTATGGTAAAACATTCTACAGAATAAATATAGCATTTTAGCTTGCACTAGTGCAGCTAATCTATTGTCAATAAAATGCCTCTGTAGTTTCTCTTCTCCTTTAAGGCCACCTATGCTTCAACTATGCCAAGACTGTGGATGGAAGAAATGGATACCCTCCCTCAAGCAACCCTGCAGGACTTGACAAAACAAATGCAAAACTGATAAAAATTAGGGATGTTATCTACAATGTCAGTGTTCTGCATTGAGGATACAGCAAAAAAAAAAGACTGAGGATACAGCAAAACATGGGCCAAGGCTAAACATGCTGGTTGGTTTATAAGAAGTCCCCCTGTAAGAAGATCAACAGATAGAGCCACACAGAATATTACAAAAAATACTGAAAGACATTGTGGCAATTGTACAACTGCTGCCCTAAACTTACCTTTAAAGGCAGTATACTGTAATTTTCAAAGCCCCACAACTGGGTCTCACTTATTTATAGCGGGGAAATGTGTCCACCGGACCATAACCCATTGCAACCAATCAGTGATTAGCTTTGTTCAGCTGTCTGCAAGTAAAACAATAATAACAAAAGTATTGGCTGGTTACTGCCCCAGTGTAAATTTCCCTACTGTACGCAAATTGATCTCCACCATGATGATGCTACTGCCCTGTACTTGTGAGCGAGAATCAAATTCATTCTGCTTCCCATTGAGATCCATACACAAGACTTTTGCATACACACCTTTAAGACCAGGACCTTCTGCAACCAAAAAATACACTAAATATGAACTGCTGCAATGGCGCTGTTGTTCCAGCTTAGTTGCTTTAGAGCAGTGATCCCCAACCAGTAGCTCGTGAGCAATATGTTGCTCACCAACCCCTTGAAAGTTGGCCTCAAACCGTGTGCTTATTTTTGAATTCCAGGCTTGGAGGTGAGTTGGTTTTATAAAAACCCTGTGCATTGCCAAACAGAGCCTCAATGTAGGTTGACAATTCACATAGGGGCTACCAAATGGGCAATTACAGCACTTATTTGGCACCCCAAGAACATTTTTCATGCTTGTGTTGCTCCCCAACTCCTTATGTTGCTCGTGGGTTCAAAAGGTTGGGGATCCCTGCTTTAGAGCAAGTGCCCATGTGTCTTTCCTCATAAGGTTGCTGTGCCGCTCTACAATGGGAACTTGTTGTTCATAATGGAAAAAGAAGAGCAACTGTTGAAAAATAAAACATTTTTAGGTTTTTAATAGGGATACACCAAATCCACTATTTTGGATTTGGCCGAACCCTGAATCCTTCACGATAGATTCAGCTAAATACCTAACCGAATCTGAATCCTAATTTGCATATGCAAATTAGGGGTGGGAAGGGGAAAACAATTTTTATGTGTTTTGTGACAAAAAGTCATGCAATTTCCCTCCCCGTCCATAATTTGCAAATGCAAATTAGGATTCAGATTCGGTTTGGCCGGGCAGAAGGATTTGGCTGAATTTGAATTCTGCTGAAAAAAGCCGAATCCTGGCCAAATCCTGAACCAAATCCTGGATTCAGTGCATCCCTAGTTTTTAACTCTTCCACTGTCCTAGCTTTCTGTCACACTTCTTTGTGATGGGTTTAACCCAGACTGCAACCTGCAAATCATTAATGTTTTGTTTCTGCTCAGTTCAGATGCTGCTTATAGAGTATGTTTTCCATATGTACAGTAATTGAAGAGTGAGCAGTTGTAATGATCTGGTCATTAGTTGGCCACCCTGCAGTTCTGTGAACCAGAAATGTGTATTATGTGTTGGGATTCATTTGAGTGAAAGTTAAATATATATAAGATGGATTTCATAGTGTATGAAATCTAAAATAATTCATCAAATGAAATGCAGTCAGCTCTGTAAAGTATGTTCCGAATGTAGAACGTTCTTTGGCAGCCACTCTGGGCCAAGAATTCTTTATCTGATACTCGTAGGGTTCTGTGCTACATTAATATATATTAATTGACACAATCTTTCAGCTTGGAAGGCTATTTGATATTATGGTTATTTTTTTTCTCTTGGACACCAGAGAGCTCTCGCTAGGATAATGTTCACCAGACCTCAAGGAACGAATGGAGAACGCCTGAATGGCCTTTACCTACTTTGCATTGATTTAGAAGCCAGCCCTCTGTGGTTTCCAGTTCTTTACACAACTAATTAATAGATGTAGACAGATATGTATACTCTCATTTCCACTTCAGGGTTTTTAACTCTTTCAGTATGGGAATGGGCTGTGCATACAGGGGCAGAAATGGCAGAGGTGGATGTATTGGGAGAAATGGAGGGGAAGGCATGGAATGCCAGTGTGCAAAGTGCAATTTAGGACTTATTTTGCCATGTTTTTAATCAGAATGTAACATGTTTTCCAGGATTCCAGCATAATTGTGGGTGTGAGGGGGACTCTGATGCAATTGCACCCAATTCATCATAACACAAACGATGGTGTGATTGTGTCATTGTGGATATGTGTGATTCTTTTGTCTGCTGCACCTATTGACACAGTCAGTGGTGGGAACCCTGGAATTTCTACCACTTCAAGAGTTACCTTCCAGGGTTCCCATGTTTCAATAGCCACACGATATTTACTAGAGAAGCCGTGCAGAACTGTGCGAAAGAGCAGGGTGTGGGTTTAAGGGCAGGTACCTTTAATTAATGTTTTCCATTTAGCTCAGTTGCAGGGTTTGTCCATTGTGTTTAACCCTTTGGCCCAAGTAATTCCTGCCTAACTTTTAGAATATTCTAGCTGATGCAATAAAGCCAAACAGCACATGTTTTATATTTTTGTACGCAGGTTTAGTAAATGAGGCATCCTTTCGGTTTTTTTGGTTTTTAAATCTCTTATTTATATATATTAAAAGAACTGCAATGCATATTTCCGACGAAACAGCGACAGTTTTGACGCGTGCGAGTATTCCGACGCATGTCCAAATTTTTTTGATGTTGGTTGAATTTCACCAGCGCTTCGTGAATTTATTTGCCGGTGGCAAAACGCGAGATTTTGCGCCTGCCGAATTTATTCGCCCATCACTACTGCAATGTACACATAACCAGTCCTGTCTGTTTTTTCTGCCACAAACATATGGAATGTCTAATATTACCTTCTGTTTCATCTGGGAAAAATATAATTTGACAAATATTTAAAATATGCACAGAGGTTACTGAGCAACTATAAACTGCAACATCCCTGCAGAACTGTGCTAAGTACAGGGGAATACATATTCTTGGCAGAGGTTTTGAGAAAGTCTAAGAAGTTGGCCCTGCTATAGAGACTTGCGCTTATAATTGGGTTGGTTACACCCCAAATTGTATCAGATTCTGACTCTGTTTCTCATAACAGGAGCTCATAAGACTTTTTTTCTTTGTGTGTTTGCATGTAATCAAATATAAAGTAGGCAGGGCTATAACAAAACTGTAGCCAATCAATATATAAAAATAAGATGTGCTTTACTATACCAAAAAAGTTCTTACATGCAACTTGGTGCTAAGCTCGGATGAGTTAAGTTATTATGGACAATGCTGAGATTTTCATGCACCACTTAGCATTCTCCATTCTATAATTAATTTCTGCATGGCATGTTAAGAATTTGCATTTGGGCTATAGTCTAACAGGAGGGATCTTCCTCCCAACTTGCATTAATGCGTTTCTTTGAATCACCATAGGAAAGTGAAAAAACACTGGTTGATGTTTAGCATCACAGGTTCTGTGGATTCGCATAGGCTTCAATGGAGACAGATAATTTAGGATTTCTTGCATGTAGACAACAAATTTGTTGTAGCAAGTTAATTATGTTGATTCTTTCAAGAACAGAGTAGACATAAGGGGGGCTGACAAGGCAGAAAGAAAACGTCCAGTCCTTCAAACGATTCTGAAAACCCAGGGTTTTTTCCCTTTCTGCCCTAACCATCTCTCCATTCTTTCATTTGGAAATAGCCCCTTTAGATAAAAGTGCAGTGCCTGTGCTATAAAACATAGGTATATTGGAACCCACCAAGGAACTTCATGAACATATAAGGCCACAGGTCATCGATTTCCAAGTTGACTTCAAATATCTTTTTTTCATAATACATCATGGGACACAAGTGGCATCTCTAGCACTTTTGTAACTGATGACATCACTAATCACCATTATAAGGATCTACTTCACAGATAATTCTTGACTCTTGTAGATTCCTGTTAATTGTAAGCACCTAATCCTACCTAAACATGGGAGCCTGGTGGTCCAGTTGACATGATTTTAATGTAAGGACCTGCTTGCATTGGTGGAAACATCCATAAATCTCTTTGATCTGCACAACTGAAAAAGAAGAGGCAACTCTCAATCATGATATTATTTCCCTCAATAGTTTGTCAGTTTCCACTCCTTAAGCTGAAACATGTGGTGCCCCAGTTGCACCAACAAACATAAGTGTCAGAAGACTTTATTGTCGAAGCAGTGAACAAGGACCCTTTTTGTACATTTCAAATTACTTCAGGTTATTGGAGAAATAGAAGATCATCCAAAGCATCGGATTCCGAGGAAAAAAATGTGGGTGGAGGGTTAGGCAAAATAAAAATTAATAATAGTCATTTTATCATCTCTGACATCGCTGAGAAACCAAACATAGTGTATTTAGTCTAACTGTTTCCCTAAAGCTGCTATTCCAATATGTATGTTGAGTATGGAACTCTGTTCTGGGTCTACAGTGACCTTTCCCTATGAATGAGCCTTTGTACCATCATTCACAAAAATGTATGAAATGCACCAAAAGGATGGCAAGTCTAAAGGCCTGAAAAGCAAACTATTTTCAGAGTCTATCAAAGCAGAAGGAAAGATTATGGTCACTGCTTGTATCTCAAAGAGCACTTGTAAAAACACATTGATTCTTAGCCACCGGAATGAGCAAGAGCAGCTGTTTAACTGACCTGGCCTTTTGCCTGCCAGAGGGTAAACTGTGCGTGCTCTGTCTGAGCTGATATTAAATGACTCAGGTTCCAGTAAACGAACACTGATATTAATGAAGAGCAACCATATATACAACTTTGCAGCTGAATACACTATATCACATGAAATGTTGCATAAAATATCTAACGAGAAAAATGTTTTTATGTCAATAACAAAAGGCTGCATTTAACTTATGAGCGAGAAAGAGGGCTCTACGTTGCATTTGCATGCAATTAATTTAGTAGATTTATAATATTGTACCATATAGTTTTTGGTGTAAGGCAGCACATTAATTATAATTATCATCCAGGTTCATGAATTTTTGACTATTCCCTTACTTCTAAAGCAAATTAAGAAAAAGTCTGGAGATTACCAACTACAATCCATAGTCTAAAAATCCTCTTAATAAAATAACAACTCATACTAATTGCGTGTTTCTTTTTAATACATATATTACATCTCACTAAGTATGGGCACACTGACACTCGGTAATTGGCCAGGGAGCTGTGCCATATTTTTACCTTGAACAAGAGTGAGAATATGCAGAGTACATTGGATATGCAAGAATTTCTTTATTGTGCATCCATGTAGCCGAAGCCTGGGCAAGGACTACATGGGAGATGATGGAAAATAGCTTCATGCCATTCCTCAGCCAAGTTAGTGGGCTTTTCTTACAAAAAGAGGGGCACCAGACCAGGTACAATGATGAAGTTCTTAATTGAAGGAATGTGTAGCCTTGTAAAGTCAAATTGTTTGATGGTTTATGTCAAGCTACAGTCCTTGGTTCAACTTATAGTGACCCTGAAAAAGTCACTTAATCTCCAGCTGTCCTGGAAACACCCAAGAAGGCTGCCTTTAATATTATAAACTGGTGCAACACGCTCTGAGAAAACCACAGTATATTTATTCTGTGGTTTTCTCAAGGTGCATTACAGCAATTTATAATACTAAAGGCAGACTTCATGGGTATGCCTTTGAGTCTTTTTCATCAGTCTCCCTATGAATAGTGAAATGTGTTTCTCTTATGGTTACAGTGAGGGAGTGGGGCTCAAGACAGGTAGGTGTTCTGGAGCAAAGCTTGTTCTAGTCGTCTATTTGAGCAGTCTTTCTTGGTGGTGAGTGAAGAACCAGCTTTACACAAGACAGCCTTATGTTTTACTAATGACTCTAGAAGTCACATGCTAGAAGATATGTTCCTTTGCTTTTCCCCCAGGTTACTTAACATTCTTGAGCCCTGGTGGGATCTTATATAAGGCACCTCAGATAAGTCTAATACATTTCTACAACTCCTTAATTTTGTTGATTAGCAGCAGGTGAGCACAATATAAAATAAGATGATAGAAGGTAATATTTTGTTGGCTAAATTGTTCAGGCGATGAAGAACAGTTAGGCACCTGATGCAGTAACAGAACTTCTGCACTCGCCTATCAAGTAATAGCCAAACCTGCTGTTTCAAATAGTTAGTTTTGGACTTAAAGATGCATTCAGACTGTTGCAGTAACCTCTCCTAGAGAAATCTATTTGCAGTCCTGTAGAAGTACAGTCAAAGGAAAAGTTCTCACCTTGCCTGGTGGACGAAGCACCCACAAAGAAGATGCACCTTTTTTGGGGCTTTTCAGTAGTGTCCTGCCTAAGTCAGGGTGATTAGAGTAATGTTTAATGGCATCTGTTAGCCCTTCCCTCTGTTATTCTGTGACCCTTAGTCTGATGTAATACTTGGTGGATTTTGGCCAGATGTGTTCAGTGACAAGCAGATGCCATTAAAGCTGTTGTTCCCAAACTCTGGTCCCTAAGTGGACCCAATCAGTTCAGGGGGTGGCAGTATGAAATTTGAGGGTTAATGCTTTTATTGCATATCCCTTGATCTATAGAAGAGTGATTGTTATTTCCATGTTATGAACTAAGTGGGGCCCAACCAATTGTTTGACTGCAAAGGGGGATCTTGATAGAAGTCACTGGCAACAATTATGGGTGTTTTGAGCAGTATTGATGTTAAGTCATGCTATAGCGTTAGAGGATTCTTGACCTAAACTGGTGATATAGACACATTTTTTTTAAGCTGTAATGTTTAGTATCAGTTTTGGAACTTGATATGGATGCACGTTGGCACTTCCTCTACCAATAATAAACTGAATTCTTTTTCTTCTCTCTAGGGAAGGCAATATTATATGTTAAAGAATACTGTTGAGGGACTGACTACTAATAAGCACATTTCTTGGTGTGCTTGCTTTGAAATGGAAGCCCTAAAATAATCTTGATTTTTTTATAAGGCCACAAACGTTACCATGGTGATTCGGTCAACTTCACATGAAAGAATGCAGATGCAAATATCTCTGCCCATGTGTTTGCAATCATGATTTGACATAGAAGTTTTCCTAATAATATTTATCCTGAATGAATCTTTCATAATCACACTGTTTTTTTACCTTGCATTTGTTTATTATATTCATCCCCTGGAACTGTCTTCGACTGACAAGCCAGAAGTCGAACTGCTTTACTTTTGGACATGTAATCATCAGCCCGAGATTAAGGATTATGTTTTTTTCCTCCTACTTTTGGCTATGCCGACTCATCACTGACAATGACTATGCTATTCGAGAATGTGTTTTTGCCTAGATACAAAGCTACTGAGGAGAAGAATACACTGCATCTTTTATTTCACTTATTTTGATCTGTGCATGGAAACAAGTTAGAGTTGCGTGAATGTGTCATAGATCCACAAACTTTGTTAAATCCCAATGACTGCAGTATCTTGTCCTTCTAAACAGCTATCTTGTCCTATCTGGGAATGCTTTTTACAGGAAGACAAAATGTTATTTCAGGTTTCTATAAAACATACAGTATACATGACATTGGCAGAGAATGTAGTGCAAGTATCTAGACAAGTAGATAATTGGTCCCTGGATCCAAGATTCTGAAACACTGCCTCTTTATTTCCTGAATGTCTTCTTCTAAGAGGATCTAATGTGTTCCAGAAAAATAATAAAAAAGCAACTTAATTCAAGGTTTATGAAATTTAATGTAAGAAGATTTCATAGGATCAACTCCACCAATTCTATTTATACTGAAATAAAGCTTGTAGCCCTGCCCATTATCTAAAGGGACTGCTAATATCCTGGGTAGTGTGCCACTCATCTACTGGCACAATGATACTTCAATTTTACCTTAGATGGGTCCTGCAGGGTAGGATGTGAAAAGATGGGTTTGCTTTCTCCAAAAGTTGGGTTTGTTTACTGGAGTCACTTGCAGGGGAGTGATAACTCTTGACAAATAAGTTAGGCATTACAGACAAATAGTAGGGGATCATTTTCAAGAATTATTTGGAAATACATTGGAAAAGAGCTCCCTTTAGAGTGGAGGAAAGGCAGTTCCATCAGAAGTTGTAATAACAGTTAAAAGCCATGAAAAAAGTTAGGATAGAAATGCCTTTTTTAATGAAATATAGGTATGGGACTTGTTACCCTGAATGCTCAGGACCTGGGGTCTTCTGGATTGAGGGTCTTTGCGTAATTTGGATCACCATAACCTAACATTCATTAAACCCAATGGAATGGTTTTGCCTCCAATAAGGATTAAAAATATCTTAGTTGGGATCAAGTACAAGGCACTGTTTATTTTTAAGAGAAAAAGAACATTAGAATTATATGATTAAAATGGTGCCTATGGGAGACAGCCTTCCCGTAATTCAGAAATTTTTAGATAATGGATTTCTGGATAGCGGATCCCATTCTTGTACAATCAAATAACACACAACAGCAAATGGTCAGACAAGAGTTCACGCTAGTCCAAGAGTATTATTATTATTCACAGTAATATAGTAAAAGAGACCCCATGGATTCTTAAACCAGAATAAAATACTCCCACTCCAGGCTTTCGCCAAATTTTCCCTCTCTGAAAAGTATCTCTGTTAGTGTACCTCCTAAAAAATGCAGAGCTGATCAGTGGAGTTGGCAGGCACCCTCTTGCTCCACTTCGAGTCCTCCTCTGTTGGATTAGAGGTATGCACAGTTGAAGTAGGTCCAGAACTGGCTTTAACTGTGGATGCTCTGTGTGACCCTGAAGCAGTGTGAGATGGTGCCTGCCAACCCCACTGTGCAACTCTGTATTTTTAAAATCATAGACACTTTTCAGATATTTTTCTCACTGCATATAAAGTCCTTCTAGCAGCTGGCTACATTTCGCCAGATCACTAACAATATGAAGCATACAGCAAGGCTACTTCATAATCACAATTTAATAAGCATCTCCTCGAAGAAGTTGGGTCTCTGAGGTCGATTAGCTAAACTGAGCAATGTGAGGCTGTAGTGTTTCTGATAAATCAAGCAAAAAATCAGGAAAGAGCTACTGTTAAGGGAAGAAGTAGCCCAAGTACTATTTAAAAGTTAAAAAAATCTTTATTAGGACATACATTAGCCGTGTTTCATAAGTTGTTTCGTGCCTAGATGGGCACTTACTCATATGAGTATGAATATGAGAGCGAGCAAGAGAACCAAGCGTAGTGTTGTAGAATGGGAAACAATGAAGTCAAAAGCCAGGCCGGATCAGTAACAAACAGTCAATGTAGTACAGATGCAGGAGACATAGGAATGGTTAGGGTCACAGGCCAGGTCAAACACACCAGAATCGCAGTACCAAATCAGAATCCAAAAAGTAGTCCAAACGGCCAATAATCAGGACAGGCAGCAGACAGGACGAGAACCAGGGACAGGCAGGGTCAGTAACAGCAAGAATATACAGAAGAATCACACCCAGGAACTTTGGGAAAAGACCTTTACGCTGGGCAATGCTTTCCCAATTGAAAGCCCTTTAAATATTTGAATTTTGCTGAGGCCGGTGACGACACGATCGGAACTTCTGGATATAGTTGAAACTTGGCAAGTCTGCGAAACCTAGAAGAGCGCATTCACTGGAGAGGTGCCGAAGAGGACGGATGGAGTCCCCTGCCGAGAGTGCAGCAGGTATCCCTAGTGGGGGTGTATCCCTGCTGCACACCCACTAGACCACCAGGCAAGTTTCTCACAAAGAGCTGATGGAATGATCTGTGGTAGTAATTGGTTATGTGTCATGAGAAGTGTGGAGCATAGATGGAGGTTCATGAGCAGTTGAGCTGGTGATGGTGACCCAATGCCATCAAGTGGTGTGTGGCTGTATTCCAGCATGGCAATGTAGGGATCCCCATCACTTTGTTTTGCCTTTAAGAGCAGATGTTTGACAGTCTGAACTGTTTTCTCAGTCTGTCGATTTGACTTGACTGTGGATAGTTTGGACTAGAGGTTGTGTGCTGAAAGCCACAGGCTTTAGTAAACTGACCAAATGCTGCTGATTATCTGACACAAACTCATCTTGAATTCCATGTCTTGCTTTTAGTTTTTGGAAGTAGAAGTGTTTCTCAAACATTCCAGTTCAAAGAAACAATTGTAATAATCCACTACAAGAATATAGTTTACATTGTCGCACACAAAGAGATCTGATGCCACCTTTTGCCATGGTCTTGATGGTACAGCATGTGGAATCATTGTTCTTTGCAGTTTGATGCACGATGCTGTAAACAAAGTGGACATGTGAGTTCCATTCCTCTATTTTTGTTTTTACATTTTCAGCTCTCATGTGCTCTAAATGTATTTGTTTATTCAGTTCTGTTCTCATGGATTTTGGTATTACCAACCTGTCACCTTTGCAGATGACATTGTCCATAAGGACCAATTCTTTGCAGAAATTACAAAACTACTGCTGGAGGACAAGCATGTTTGGACTTTGGCCATCCATTTAAAAGAACCCTAATGATTAAAGAAATAAAATCAAAGCAATTAAATTGTTTGTTTTGCTATTGGAGGTCTGAAGAGGTGAAATGCATTTGCAGGAAGAGTTTTGTTGGCAGATAGTGTAACTATGTTAAAAAAAAGAAGCAAATGAGAAAAATATGATGGGTTGCTAGAAACAGCTATGAAAACAAACAGGAAATGTATCCATCTGCCATGTTTGGAGTCAAAAGAATTGTATTTTCCACTTTGAAGCTGAGTTGGAAATTTCCCTAGAAGGGTTTTCTTTACTTTGACTTTATCATCATTAAGAATATCAGGCAGACACATGAGCTTAATAGTGTATGTCCCTTTGTAGCCATATTTAAATGCAATGGGCGTAAACTATACCAACTTTTTTATCTGTCTCTCTTTCACTCTTTGGAAAATCCTTACCCTCTGATATTGGAGTTGGATGGCAAACATTATTGGGATTCTTTCTTGGACATCTCACTATTTTTGAAAGAAGTAATCTAATCTTATTTATTGAGTTCATTCAAGTACACCAGTGAAAATGTACTGCAATCGTCCTGCTCCAAAGCCTGTTCATTTTAATATCTGCTTATGGGTGAAGTGGTAAAACATTACTGTAGCTGAGCTGCAGGACAGCTTGCTAAAGCCTAACCCTACTAGTAATATAACAGAATATGGAATATACTGTATATACTAAATTTACGGTTAAAGTGTGGAGGTCAGCATCCCAAAACAGTATTGATCAAGGCATTCAAAGTTCTACATAGTAGCTCCCCAAATGTTGATCTTCTTAGGTTAGCTTTTGAGTGTCAGTGACACTGCATATGCTCAGTGTACTTTAGGCTGCTGTTAAAAAGCTTAATTTGGGGATCTAATCTAGACATTAGCACTTTGACATAGTTGGCCATCTTGAATATATTGCAGCATATAGACAAACAATCCATGTTTTGTTTAATGGGAGGGCATGTCTTAATGTCCTACATTTATATATTGATAATGGGTGTAGAGGGCCCCTTGTCTTTGTTTGTATGAAAATTGTGGTCCCAGTCACATTACACCCTGCCTAATGGTTTAGAATTAGTGTGAGCACAACTTTCCTTTTTTTGTTGTAGTTTACGAACGGCACCCAGAATCCAGAACCAGTGCTAGGCTCCCTGGTCTCAGCTCTTGCTTGTGCCTTTAACAGCCACCTTTCACCTCTAATACTGCAGCGCTAACTGGAACAGGAAGAAGTGTGGAAGCAAAAGACAGAACTCTGTCCATTAATTGGCTCGTGTGACAGAACATGTATGGTTTGTTTGTTTTGTTTGTGTGCACCGTGAAGCATAGGATCCATGGGGTCGGCCTTTAGTTCTTAAAATGGAAATTTTTATTTATGATTACTCAAAGGCGCATACTACTTAAACAGTATATTATTGTGAAAATGGTTGGTATTTATGTGAAGCAAGTTTTACATATGAGCTGTTTTTTGCAATATCGTTTTATATATCTACATTGATCGGGGGGCATCGATTTCCTTTAAGCAGTGCAATTTAATAACTATAAAATTGGAAATAGCCCTTTGTTAACTTGCCAATAGACAGTCGGTACTAACAATCAGCCTTCGGTTTATTAATCATTGAATTAAAAAGCAGAAGGCTAAAGACAGGCCCCTGAGGCACATCACTAACTAACATTGGACCAACTAGAAAACAAGTTCTTTATTCAAGCACACATAGTTCCCAGAATATATTAATACACTATGCACTATGGCTTGGGGAAACAATAGTTTTTTGTATAAAAAAAAAAAAAATGCTCCCTGTGAGTGCTATGTTACCCACATCAGGAGGAAGCTCTTGGTGTGGGTGGCCCTGTTTAGTGACAAGTATGTGCATAATGAGTAGTGAGACATTTTGCTTCGCGGAAAAATTTGCGTATTTCTTGCAAAATTCGCAATACGGAAAAAAATTTGCGAAACAGCGCCAGCGTCCATTTTTTTATTATTTATTATTAAATTTGCCGCAAATTCGCGTCTGGCGAATAAATTCGCCCATCACTAATAATGAGTCTTAAGGCCTACTCATTATGCACATGCATGTGCTGGTGGGGGAAACCTGGCTAAACATGTTTTTTTTTTAACATTGTACATGATCTAAACTGTAAGATGTTTAAATGGTAATTTACAGTTCTTCAGCCTTAAACACATATTAGAAATCGTAGTGAAGACATTAGCAGCAAATTGTCGGATCAAGAAATAAAGTGGATCTTTGTAATGTTTATTAGAAACTTGCTATGAACAGCGAGTTTGATATGACCCGATACTGATAGTGTCTTATCAGGGGCAGCACCCCACTAGGTACCAGGGGTGGCAAAAAAATACTTATAAGGGCTGAATTTCCAGTTTTCAAACCGGAAATTCGGTTCTACTAGCGCAGAGAGCAATTATAGTTACATAGTTACATAGTTAAATTGGGTTGAAAAAAGACAAAGTCCATCAAGTTCAACCCCTCCAAATGAAAACCCAGCATCCATACACACACCCCTCCCTACTTTTAATTAAATTCTATATACCCATACCTATACTAACTATAGTGCTTAGTATCACAATAGCCTTTGTATTATGTCTGTCCAAAAAATCATCCAAGCCATTCTTATAGTCATTAACTGAATCAGCATCACAACATCACCCGGCAGAGCATTCCACAACCTCACTGTCCTGACTGTGAAGAACCCCCTACGTTGCTTCAAATGAAAGTTCTTTTCTTCTAGTCTAAAGGGGAGGCCTCTGGTACGGTGATCCTCTTTATGGGTAAAAAGGTCCCCTGCTATTTGTCTATAATGTCCTCTAATGTACTTGTAAAGTGTAATCATGTCCCCTCGCAAGCGCCTTTTTTCCAGAGAAAACAACCCCAACCTTGACAGTCTACCCACATAATTTAAGTCTTCCGTCCCTCTAACCAATTTAGTTGCACTTAGTCTCTCTCCAGCTCATTTATATCCCTCTTAAGGACTGGAGTCCAAAACTGCCCCCATACTCCAGATGAGGCCTCACCAGGGACCTATAAAGAGACATAATTATGTTTTCATCTCTTGAGTTAATGCCCTTTTTTATACAAGACAGAACTTTATTTGCTTTAATAGCCACAGAATGACACTGCCCAGAATTAGACAATGTGTTATCTGCAAAGACCCCTAGATCCTTCTCATTTAAGGAAACTCCCAACACATTGCCATTTAGTGTATAACTTGCATTTATATTATTTTTGCCAAAGTGCATAACCTTGCATTTATCAACATGCTCTCCGCGCCAGCGTCCTGGCCCTCTCTGCTGTCCTCATGGATCCCCCCGTACCAAAAGAGTGATTTTCAGACTAATTCTAGCGCAGACAACAGAAACTTTCAAATAGTATAGGGACATCTCCCATTGACCTCAGTAGGTCTGAGATGCCAGATTTTCGGATTTTTCATCCTCGTGAAAATCTTTTAAAATTTGAGGGGTTTTTTTTGAAGTTTTTGGCATTCAGCCTTAATATAATAACTCCCTTAGTGTCTAATATTATTCTTCTAAAAGTGGGTTTTAATTCTGAATAAACTGGAGACGTATATAATACCAGTATTCTATAGATTTTCTCATATTCAGAAGTTAGTATCTTTCCCTGGTTCTATAATTTACATTCAATGTCATTTTGACCCTGTGACTCTGGAATTTTTTTTGCTTTATGCTTTTTTTCTGTTTTTGAAGATATTTGCCTAAATGTTTCTTTTTATTACAGGTGTGGAATCTGTTATCTGGAAACACGTTGTCCAGAAAGCTCAGAATTATGGGAAGGCCGTCTCCCATAGACTCCATTTTATCCAAATAATTCAAATTTTAAAAAAAACTATTTCCTTCTTTTCTCTGTAATAATAAAACAGTACTTTGTACTTGATCCAAACTAAGATATATTTAATCCCTAAAGAGGCAAACCCAGCCTATTTGGCGTATTTAATGTTTAAATGATTTTCTAATAGATTTAAGGAAGATTAAATTTCTGGAAAGATCTATTTTCTGGAAAACCCCAGAGCATTCTGGATAACAGGTCCCATACCTGTACCCTTGGCTACCAGTACCTGCTTACAGTTTGGCCAATCCTATACTGTATACCTTACATTTTGATTGACAGATGTCAATGGCCAAGATTTATTTTATAGTTTTTGCCTTTGAGCAATTGATTTTTAGTAAGTTCTAGGCAGACCATGGAGTGAGAAAGACTGAGTTGATGTCATATTATGTATTATAATAATTCTATTATTATACTGTTTTGACTTGAGCAATGCAATTCTTGAAACAAGTAAATAATGTCTTATAGCGACAGTTGGAACCTCATACGTTTTGTGCTGCTCCATCCATCTTCTTCAGAACTCTCATTTTCGGTAGCATCTCTGTTTCAGATGTTATGTTACATGTGACATGCAGGCAGAACTGAGAATCATTTATTGTTAAAACATGCATAAAGGCAAATGCATCAGGTCTCCCCTGATAAATTAGCTCTTCTGATACCAAAGAAGAAAAACAGACTAAAATGTTACAAAGAATCAGATTTTTTATTTCATAATACCTGGAAATTACATCTGACATCATTTTGGCAGGCAGCACCTATCAGGAATAGACATAGCAGATATCTGGCAGCGGCAAAGGAACATCATTTTAGAAGGTGGCTGAGACGATTTCAACAAATCAAAGAAGTATCTCCTGAGTATTAGCCATGTATAGCCCTAGAGTTGATGGTAATTCCATTCCAGGATGAACATGTTGACACAATTAGGTAATATCAAAAATGTGATTCTTGGGGGTAAATTTACTAAGGGGTGAAAATTCACCAGGCAAAAAATCGCTCAGACAACGCAAATTTACTAGGATGCAAAGTTTTGTCCCGCCCGACGAATGCTGGTGAATTTTCGCTAGCGTTACTTCAGCAGTGCGAGCAATTCAAAGCGAAGATGCGCTAGTGTTCAATTCTGCCTAGCGCAACTTCATTAGAGGTCTTGCTCTCAGGCTAATTTGCATATGGGGGAAATTTAAAGTTGAATGAACCTTTTTCTGTTACGTGGTGCATCTAATACATTACATTTACACTGATAACTTTTCCTGAAAAAAGGAAAATACGCCAGCTTTTTTTGAATTTAGAAGTTTTTGGACTCAAAAAATATGATGTAAGTAACTGAAGAATGAGGAAGATCCATGTATTTCATTGCACTTCGTCTAGTCTGAGCTGGCTAAGGCAAGTCTGGCGAAAGAGGTAACGTTCAGTAAAATCCATATCTTAGTGAATTTGCGGTGTAATGTCCATTCGCCAGAACGAAAATTCACCTAACGATAGAGTGTGAATCAAAGCTAGCGTCTGTCTCCTTCACTAGCGAAGTGATGCCTGCGCCCGTTAGTAAATTGACGAAGTCCCCTCTGCCCCTTGGATTCTCTACTTTTTTATTTACAAACGCAACAATTTTATAAAGAAGGTGGACAGTTATTTTTAGTGCCATTAAAGGGGACCAGTCACCCAAAAAAAAACCATTCCAAATCCTTTTTTATCACATTAGTCAAGCAAAATGAACGTTAATTACACTATATAAATTATTTGAATCTTGTTTCCTTCAGTCTGGGAATTCATAATTATAACAAGCAGGCAGCAGCCATTTTGTGGACAGTTTTATTAAGGCAAGCCTTGCATCATCTCAGAATCTTGTTAGTGCCCCAGAATGGGGGACCTGATATCCATTTCCTTGCCCTGGCTACACAATTAAACGGTAATGAGCACGGGGGAATGTGTGGAGAGCAGTGACATCTGGGAAGTGCTGAATGGAAAGTGAAAGTAATTGTCTGCCCCGCCTCTATGCCACTGGCATAGAGGAGGGGCAGTCATTAATTGATTGACAGCTGAGATTATTAAATGAGCTTACAGCAGCTATGAATGCTTTAATAAAAAATAGAAATTCAATTTCATGTTTAATTTGAAAAGGACTTTTATTATACAGATTTTTGTGTCTGGATGACAGGTCCACTTTGACATAATCATAACTTATAGTGGCCCTGTATGGAAGCAAAGATGAGTGAACATCTGAATTTTTCTAGCCAAATATCTGGTTTGCACTGAAAACTTAATTTAAAATAGTTTCCCTGGTGTTTTTCAATGAGACATTAAATTGTCTGTTGGGATGTTTTTGAATCCGTGCTAGGATTAAAAATAATAATAATAATAAGCGTTAAGCCTAAAATGCCTATAAGGTAATTTATTCAAGTACGTTACAGTTTCAGCCATATGGTAAGCAATGGTAATGGCAATGATTATAGTGACAATGCACCTGGTGATCTATTATTTCCAATTTTCTTGGCATGTCACTACAAGTAACTCAAGTAAAAATAAATACAGTATGCTATAATAAATACTCCTTTTTTTCTCCTATAATCAGTGGTGCTGTGTTTCCTGTTTGCTGCTAGGAGACCTGTAATTGATTAAGCTTAAACTCATTTTTTAGGTTTGTTAGTTTGAGTTTCCTATAATTTTTCTTGGAAAAATATTTTAACATAGCAATAAGAGAGCTGGTTGGTGATATCTCCTGCAAGTGAGCTCATTTGAGAATATTATAATTCCATTTCTTTACATGGGTGTGTGCCATCTTTCTCTATCTGGATTGACCTGCCCTATGTACTCTTTGGCTGCCATATCTAATCTAACCTTATCGGAGTTTGCCTGATTGAGATAGATCTACCAGTCTGATTTGCTGTAGAACGGAGTAGCAATAACAGAGCAGAGATCTTCAAACAAGAGTTTGTCAACTGTGGCTGGACTAGAACACTAAGGATTCTTGAAAAGCCTTTCAAGGTCCATTGAGATATCAGGATATTATAGATACAAAGAATTTTTATGGTAAACAGAGGAATCCACACATACATACTGCACTTTGGTTATTAAACACACCAATAAGAAAGTGTGTGCGGCCTCATTTCCAAAATAGGGGCAAGGAAAATGAATCTTTTCCCAGGTTATATTACAAAGGGACTCTATATGACATTCTTCATTGGCACTTCCAGTTACTGTGAACGATTTCCAGTGACCCAAGTAAAAGCATGTGCTACTCCTATAGATGATGACGATTGCTCAATAACTATATGTGATGAACTTGTGTTAGACATTTGTCTAACACAAGTTATTTTATTTTTTTAATAAAATGTAGCTTGCTCCTACTGTAATGGGACCAGGTAAATTAAGGACAAATAATTAGTTCTAGTTGCCATCAAAACATAACCAAGTTTCTGCACAGGAGAAGTTGCCTATCTTCTAAAGAATGTAATCGTGCTAAATAAAGGAGTCTTTCTTCGCAGTTCTGTCTACATTCCAGCAGGCACATATTTAGTGAAATTAGTGCCTGCTTAGAGAAACTGGCTGAGCTAAAACCAGCTTATTGAAAGGAAGCATGTCCAGGCACCAAATCAACATCTTTCCACACTCTATAGATACATGTTAATAATAATAATAATAATATGACATTACTGACTTATAATAATCTGACTCCCAAACATTTGGGGGCCGATTCATGAAGCTCGAGTGAAGGATTCGAATTAAAAAAACTTCGAATTTCGAAGTATTTTTTGGGTACTTCGACCATCGAATTGGTTAAATTCGATCGAATTCGATCGAATTCGAACGATTCGAACAATTCGAAGTAAAAATCGTTCGACCTATTCGACCATTCGATAATCGAAGTACTGTCTCTTTAAAAATACTTCGACCACCTACTTCGGTAGATAAAACCTACCGAAGTCAATGTTAGCCTATGGGGAAGGTCCCCATAGGCTTGCCTGTGATTTTTTGATCGAAGGATTTTCCTTCGATCGTTGGATTAAAATCCTTCGAATCGTTCGATTCGAAGGATTTAATCGTTCGATCGAACGAAAAATCCTTTGATCGATCGATCGCAGGATTTGCGCAAAATCGTTCGACTTCGATATTCGAAGTCGAACGATTTTAGTTCCCAGTCGAATATCGAGGGTTAATTAACCCTCGATATTCGACTCTTGATGAATCGGCCCCTTGAAGTGGTTAACGGTGAGTGATTTCTTTCAGCAGGCATGGATTTGCGTCAATTCTGTATTTCGCCATCTGTGAATTTTTTTAAAAACTGTGGCAAAAAATTGCTGTTAAACCAAGACAAAAATGTCACCACAAGAAAAAACCCCCTTTGACTTTAGTGCATTTGGAGTGAGAAAAAAAAACACCCATTGAATTTAATTCATTTGGACAAAAAGCCGCCAAGACAAAAGGTGACCGCAAGAAAAAACACCAATGACTTTAATGCATTTGGAGTGAGAAAAAAAGTTGCGCATGTAAAAAATCTGTCACCTATAGACTTCAATGTGTTTCACAAATTTTTTACAATTTCGTATATTTTTTAGCACTTTGCAGGTCAGATTCGCACATCACTAGAAGTAAGCAATAACTGCCCCATTGCATATAATAAAATGAACAAAACTGTAGTAGATTGTCCAAAATTAACTTCTGATTGGCAGCTATTGGCAACTAAAGCCCCAATATTTGTAAAACAGCCCCATGCAATGGATTAAAAAGATCCCGCATCTTTTTTTACTCTTTTCTCCTTCCCCTTTTCCAGTATCTACTGTTTTCCTCTCGCTATTTTTCTGCCTGATCTAAAAGAGAAAAAAATTGATATTCAGATTTTGGAATTTCGATAATCAATGTTTGGTTTCTTGAAAAGTTTTTTTTCAAAATAAATTGTCCAAAGGCTGGAGACCGCAAGGAATGCTGGAATTCGAGAACAGAGCCATCAGCGTTAGAGTATAATTTCTTTGATCAAAACCAACCAAAATGAACCCATTCGATATATTTCCAAAATACGGTCCAGATTCAGGGAAAATTGAGATTCATATACAGATCAGCGCAATGGAGATGATGAGTGATTATGCAAAATATACACAGTTTGTAATAAATGTGCACTTAAGTGATGGGTGATGCTGGAATTTAAAGTTAAAGGAGAACTAAACCTTAACATTGTATATGGTAAAATGTCATATTTTATATACTGAACTTACTGCACCAGCCTAAAGTTTCAGCTTGTCAATAGCAGCAATGATCCAGGACTTCAAACTGTTAGCTGTTTATCTAATTATGTTAATCATGGTTACACCCACTTAATTTGTCACGTAACCAACCTATGCTTTAAATTACTTTGTGCATTCTGTTCCAATATGCTTGATAAAGGGGTTGTCCCCGAAATGTTGCATGCCGCACTAAAATAAATTTAAAGCAAGGGTTTCACCCTCCCAGCATTACCTGTGTGCCAGTAAACTTTTTTGCTCTGTATTGCCGATGGGTTGCCGATGCCCTGTTTGCTGAGCACCAGGGATCCAGTTTTTCCAGGAGGGTCAGGGTGTGTGTCTGCATTTGGTTAACGTCCTGGCAGCAATGACCCAGGACTTCAAACTTGTCACAGGGGGTCACCATCTTGGAAAGTGTCTGTGACACTCACATGCTCAGTGGGCTCTGATTGGCTGTTGAGAAGCTAAGCTTAGGGCTCGTCACTAATTATCCAGCAGAAAATGAGGTTCCCCTGTAATATAAGCTGAAGCTACAGGTTTGCTGATTATTAAATTCTGATGCTAATTGCACTGGTTTCTGTGCTGCCATGTAGTAATTATGTGTATTAATTACTAATCAGCCTTATATTGTTACATTTCTATTCTACCTGTATATTGTGAGTGGGTCCCTAAGCTCAGTAAGTGACAGCAGCACAGAGCATGTGCAGTGAATCAGCAGAAAAGAAGATGGTGAGCTACTGGGGCATCTATGGAGACACAGATCTTCCCTGCTAAATGACTGTGGTTGCCTTGGGCTGGAAAAGAAGTCCAACACTTAGGGGGTTATTTATCAAGGTCTGAATTTATCTCAGTATTTCTAATATCCAACTCCGAGCAACTCCAAATTCCCAAATGGACCTTATTTATGAAGAAAAAAGCCCAAAAAATCGGGCAAAACTTCGGAGCTTTCCGCAAAAATTATGATTTTTTCAGAGTTTTCAAAGTTTTTTGAGCCAAAATCATCAAATATCAGTACAGACATCAGCGCAGACACTGGGACCTTCCCCATTGACTGAATCTCGAGAGCTTTTAGATGCCGGGGTTTCGGATTCGCAGTTTTTAGACCATCGGAAATCACGAAAAATGTGTTGTTTTTTTTTTTGCTCCAAAAACTATACACTAGGTTCAGATATTCGGAGCTTGATAAATAACCCCCATAATGTGAGAGATTTCTAGCCTTCTTATTGCATTAAGTTCTCCTTTAAGAAACAGATAGATCACTGCTGGGCTCCATACAAGGGTTTTTTGCATTGGGCCTGACAATCAATAATGATATCCTTGAATGTTAATCCAATTTACATCATATGTGCCCCAGTAAATTCCTTACAATGGGTGTCTTGAGTAAGAGGGAATTTGCATTTTGCAGCAAATTGGGGAATAATTAGACCCAAAGGCTCTAATGGATAAAGGTCCTGTATGAGCTGAAGCCTGGAAATGTAAATTTACTTCTCAAGTTCAGTACTGTAGTATGTGACATTCCACCTCAGTCTCCACCAAGCAATCCCAGAGTGACGGTCTGAGAGTTCTACAGTGCCGTGCCTCAGAAGCTTCACTTGGGACAGACAAACGCATCGCTTTATCAAAACACCATGATAATTCCCAGATGTCAGCTCAGCTTCATAGCACAGACTGTTATTCTAAATCTCCAAAGTGCTTTGGCTTTTTTCAAAGGCTCGGGTTTCCTGGACTGAGCTCAGAAATCCTGCAGATCTGTCTGTAAACTTCATCACTTCTCTGAGAGGCTCAGTGTTTACAGACAGATCTTGTTAGGACCTTGCGTTTTCAAAGGCAATGGCCACAGCCCACCTGTGAAAGAAGCACTGTCTGGGGCTCCAAAATGGACTCAAGTCATAAAGGAAGGACAAACTTTCATTTTAGAGTTATACATTTTAGAAAAGATCCTGTCCCTTAATAATATTATTAAAAGGTACCCTAAGGTTAAAATTGAATTCACATGAAGACGTATTCAAAAATATTTATATCATTCTTAGACTGAACTAAAAATAAGTGGAATTGCATTTGAGGAAATACATTTTAAAATGCATGCAGGAGGAGCAGCAAAACAAAAATAATTCCGCAAGAAGGGCAAAAATACAATTTATAGTAAGTCGTATAACACTGGGCTCATCTATCAACACTTGGCAGACCTCTAGCTGCAAAAATGGATGCAGAATTCCACTCATCCAAATCATACTCTACACTTTAACACTATATACAAAGGTACTATACATGCAAACACGCCTTGGAAATATAGAGGTGGATGTATAGATGGAAGCAAGCAAATGCATGGACAAAGTAGAATTGCCTTGAAGGGATGTTACTTTTGGGACGTTGCACCTACACATGCAACTGACTTGCACCTAATGAATTGCGCACTGATACTGTTTCCAGTTGCTTTGCATTTTTTGCTCATTTTTCCTAGAGAAAATCAGTTCAAAAATACTGCTCTGTTGCAATATGTATCTATTGAGAGGTCAAATTAACTGCTATTAAAGACAAGAATCATAAGGTGTTAGGATAGGTTTGGGTGTAGGAGAATGTTCATATGCCAAAAGCTTTATAACTAAATAAATAAGGACTATCCATTACATTTTAACCACGATCCAGATGCTGCCATTTTAGCATATATGTCATGATAACTGGGAGGCGACAGGAACATTCGCCGCCTCCTCTGCAGAGCATCGTCTTCTTCTGCACATCATGTGGCATTTATGGGTTTGACACATGCATGCTTGTGCATGTCCTTTTCTATTGATTTTGTTCTGCTCTACCTGATTGGTATCGACCCGACCTGACCCTTGACCACGTTCCCCGTCCTTCTTGTACACGTTCAATTCCCTTGTCTGCCCAGAACTCTTCCCTTGGTCCTCTCACTTTAAGGCCTGGTGGCATCCAAGTAGCGGTCTCCTTGTAGAGGGCTCCTTCTGAAGCGAAAGGCAGCTGTTATAGGTAGAAGCCTGAGCCATAACCAGAACCTTGGAGATTGTTCTGAGTTTTGGGATACCTTATATTACAATATAAATGCATTACTTTCATGGATATTATATTGTTTTGGCTTCTTCTACCCTTCTTCCCAAAGAACATATATGCTACCTATCCATATCCCTTTTCCACTAAGGCCAGACTCACCCATAGATAAGAGGCCTATGCCCTTGCTTAGAACACACTCACCCCTATATGGGATATAGCTGCCCAGATGAAAAACAGAAGGAATGTCACTTACAGTATAAGGTGCTGCATTAGATTGACATTCATCAATTGCCTGTGTGTTCAGTGTTCATTGCTGATGTGTTCTATTATTGGCAGTGGAAACTAGGAATTTGGAGAAGGTCCAGCATGGTGTGTATTGCAGTCTGCGTGAATGGCACATGGAAAACAGGATGCAGATTAATGTTGTGGCCATTAAGGAGCTTTCTAAACACAAGCTGGAGGCTTCCAGCAGCCTGAAATATTAAGAGTGAATGGGCTTATTGAACAGTTGTGTACACTGGCAGCAAAAGAACTGGCTGCCCTCTTTAATATGTCACCAGAGAGACAGAGAGCTTTGTGCTCATTCATTAAGGTGTTTTATTAATTACCGCAGCTTGGCAGTAAAGAGATTGCAACTGCTCCTGGCCTAGAGAGAAGAACAACATCTCAGCAGTTGAATAATGTGATTTAACAGGGGGCCTATTTGCTATGTAATGCGTGCGCCCGGCTGTCGAACCCCCTCGGAGTTGGCTATGTCCCATTGTTAGAAAGCCTGTCTCCATCCTGAACTGGTAGATTCAACCCTATGCAAGCCAATGACGCATTTATACAACCTTGCATTATGCAATATCCTCAGAAAGTCATTTTTATTACTGACATAGTGACATTTGTCCTTAGGGAAACCCTAATTATGACAAAGAAAGCCACAGTTACATGCATGTACAGTACGTCTGTGCGAGTTAGAAATAAAACTAGCTCCTAAAGAGATTTATCGATTTATAACTAGTGATGAGCAAAATTTCTTGCCAGGTTTCTCACCGAAAAAGACGGCCAATGGGTGAAAAAAAATTGGTGCCCATAGACGATGCATTTGGCAAATTTTAACTGTTTCACATGCAAATTTTGGACGAAATAGGTCAGATTCTCCCATCACTATTTATAACTTTTACTAGAGATACTTACAATAAGATAAGGGGTCCAAAAACCCACATTATATCGTCAGAAGAAGAAAAGCATGGCTCCAATAAAAAGTGCCACCATCAGGCCTGGACTGGCAATCTGCGGGTTCTGGCAAATGCCAGAGGGGCTGCTGTACGATGCCATAGAAAGTCACTAACCCTAGTCACCGTGTGTGGAGTGGAGCAAGATGGAGCAAGTTTTTGGTGAATGTATCCCACTCAAGACATCACTATTCAGCATAAATTAAAGGGTCCAAGAACAAGGATGAGCTTAAATCAGAGCATTGAGATAATAAAAGAATCAAGTACTGATGCACAATGGCAATGCTAATACAGATGCATTTCACCAGCTGGGCCCTTCTATCTGCCATTAGTTCAGACGTACTTATGCTGTAATTAGCATCCGGCTCCACAGCCCCAGCTACCAGCCAAAACAGGAATCTTATATATATATATATATATATTACATTGGGTCTAATAGTCTTAGCCGCAAAGTACAAACTAGAAAGCACACACTTTGGTGGAATTTCATACTAAAATAATACAGTTAACCTATTCATTAAAATATTGCGCATAAGTAAATAAATTTCGAGGCTCCACCACATTCTGGACTGCAAATGTATGATACATGAGCATTCAGCTGCAGTCACAAAAATGAATTCTACATTAAAGGCCTAAAAAAGCACTTAGTATTGCTGAGAGGCCAACAGATTATTTTAGTTTAAAGCCTTTATGTACAGTGTGTGAATAACATGCATATTTTCACTGATAGCTTATGCATACAGTGCTTAAATAACAGGCATACGTGCACAATATGCAGGTTTTGCTGGAGCGTTTAGCCCAACATGCACAAGCCACTGCCCAACATGACACACTCTGCTTTCTCATGCAATGAATTGGATTCTTGTGCAACATGTTGCATTGTGTGACATATACTGCAATGTTATTGCTCAGCTGCACAGGTTTGCAGGGAGTGTTGTTAATAGTGAAGGGGATAACTAATAATCTTAAATAATTACACTCTCAACTGCAACCCGTAAATCCAAGTGGTTTATTTGTTAGGTGTCAAACTTGGAAAAATATAGGCCATGTTTCCGATTTTGCCTGTAAAATCAGCTTGAAAGGAAATGCATAATTCCTATACTATTCTGCTACAATTTTGACCCTGTCTATTGCTTCTTACTTTGCCATATGTATTAAAGGGGACTAAGGGATATATTTATCAAAGAGTGAAGTTAATAGTGAAGTTCCGCCACTAGAGTGAAATTCCGCCACTCTCCATTCATTTCTATGGGATTTTTATAGGCGTATTTATCAAAGGGTGAACTTTCACCCATTGATAAATACGCCTTTCAAAATCCCATAGAAATGAATTGAGAGCTGGGGAATTTCACTCTAGTGGCAGAACTTCACTCTTTGATAAATTTACCCCTTAGGTTAGTTTTATAACCTCTATCTATATACCGGCAATAATAGTTTATATATGGTTCCTGACTGGGCCAAAAAGTATTATCAAATTTGCCGATAAATGCTATGAAAATAACATCTACTGCTTCAACATTGCTCTGACTTCATTGTGAGGATTTTGAACCTTTAGGAAATTAGTAAACATTACTGCTTCTACACTTTAAAAAAAGGGCCCCATGGAGGTACGATTTTTAAAATACTAAATTGATTTTTTGAAATTGTTCCTGCTACTTAAAATAAAAAGATTCAGATTTTTATGCGTTTGACTTTTTTGACCTAGAATATTTAAGATCCATCAATCAAAAAAAATCTCTAAAATCCAATTTCAGGTAGCGGGTATGGAGAGCTCAAATTCCCAAAAGAACACCCAAATTGTGTTGTACTGGAGGGCCCATGCCTGTCTCAGGGACATAACCTTGTACCAAAAGAATTACCAGCAGCACACTGTGTGAGTTGTGCAAAATCTATTTATTTAGCCCAAAAACATACAAAAATACAAATACAAAACATTTGATAGCTACAATTCAAACATTTTGTGAAATCACACAATACATTTTTCTTAGATTTGCTAGCAATAAGGGAAAAATTGCATGTAATAAAAAAAACAAGATCAAGTTTATACTATAATTTGTTTTAAAGTTTAATAATCCAATTCAAAAATTAGTAAATCAGTCTCCCCGTGTTATGATGTTATAAACAAGGCCTATGTGGATTATGTAATTAAAGGAGCAATGTTTATTATGGTTCCTACCACCTATAACAACCAATTTCCTGCTCACCTCTTTAAAAGCAAAATTCTTATTGATTGCTATAGGTTACTGCACCTGGACAAACCTACTGCTTCTTATTACATATCTCTCTTTTTAGCACCATGTATAATAAAAAAAACACACAGCTTGAACAAGCTCAGTAACTCAAGTCAAGTCAACTCAAGGGGTCAACAAATTCTAGCTACACCTCTACACCAATAAATCTCATTAGCATAACAAATATATGTAAAGCTGTGTAGAATATTTTTACCCAGTATTATTATTTAAAAAAAGAAGCAGTAAACCCCACACTTTAATATATTTCCCAAAATAATTTTTTGAATAAAGTTTCTTAAAGTGCTAAGAGCCAATACAATCTAGTGTATAAATCCCAATCAATTTTGTACCAGCACAGCAATCAATTAATTAATAAACTATTTCAAATCAATTCAATTCATTAAATGTATAATAAATAAATTCAGTAAAATGCCTGTGCTTAATGTAAATATTAAAAAGTGAGTTCATGTTTATATGAATTAAAAACGGCGCCAGCAATTCATGAATTCAAGAGTGGAAACAGAAATTAGTATAGAGGTGGAGTTAACCGGAAGATTACTAACTGCTTATATTACTAGGCCCTGGGACACCACTGTGGTCTCTAGTGATGGGTGAATCTGGGCAAAAAATTTATGAAACGC
Source organism: Xenopus laevis (assembly GCF_017654675.1). Lineage (NCBI taxonomy): Eukaryota > Metazoa > Chordata > Amphibia > Anura > Pipidae > Xenopus > Xenopus laevis. The sequence goes on along the minus strand of NC_054386.1, from coordinate 92,157,035 downwards.
ATTGAAGTCCATGGGCGTCAAAATAATTTTAAAGCGCAACAATTTTGACACGAGCGACAAGTTTTATATGCGTGACTATTTTTTCCAAATGCATTAACGTTAATGGGCGTCCGAATAATTTTGAAGTGCGATAATTTTATGTGCGCGTTTTGTTTTCAAATTTTTTTGTCACGTCGGATTTTATGCGGACAAATTTTCGCTGCAGTTTTTGTGAATTTATCAAATATTTCCTGTGTTAACTCTTACGATGCCAGAGCAATACTGCCCTGGCATGACAGTCTATCTCATGGTAAAAGGTCTAGCTTCCCTGAAAAACCACAAATCCCCAGTGCCCCAGAGTATTGGAGAATTGGAGAAAATGAATGCCGCACCACTTGGCTACAATCTTTAAATACTATCTTTTTTTATAGCCACCCAAGCAATAAACAAAATAAACAAAAACAATAAAACTGGGGCACCCAGTCTTTGTCCTTCTTCTTTCATCTCATTGAATTAAATGGAGCAAAATACTTTTAACTATTATATTTAAACAAAGCCCCAACAATATGGCAAAGACTTTGCTGATGGATGTAATCACTTGGGTTACAGGCACGGAGAACCTTCCATGACAGGTAATATATTACAGCGCAGCGCAAATATGTCAAGACTGAGCTAGTTAGTTCTAGCTATTTGCTAGGATAAATACCTCATTTATACATATATATCTAATAACATGGCAGGCTGTACAATGTGTGTAATTTATGTCTCCTGCAATATTCAAATCATCGGGGAAAACATACGGCACAAGTTAGGCCACATGACAGGTGTATAAATGGATGTGATTAAATGCTTGAATTGTCCTAGGTGGTCAGCCAACCGCATCAATCCTCTCAGCTCAAGGCTCTCAGAGAAATATTTAAGACATTTCCCCTCCAAGCATCAAACAGACCATATTCATATGGAGAGTGAATTCCATTAAGACTCATTTTAGAATACCATGATAGACAGATTGGCTTAATCTAAGACAATTTAGTGATAGGCCTGCTGATAAAATATGTGTCTGGTGGCTCTTTATTTTACTCTCACTGTACAGAAAGAATGGGATTTATCCTTGAAACACTAGATGGCTGCTTTGAGAGCAGATGTGCTTCGAATGGGAGATCTGGGAGAGTAATAATGGAAAGTCAAGTGCTACCATTTGTCTCAAAGTCAATGCATTATATAACACAGACTCCAAATAGATTAACAAAATTATATATATATATATATATATATATATATATATATAGATAGATATATATATAATTTTGTATATATATAACATTAGCCAAAAAGATCAGTGTTCCAAGTTCCAACCAATTTAAGTAAGACCATGTCCACCTCTTGTGGTGCACAATAGAAAGGAGAATAAAGGGATTATTTTTTTTTTTTTACAAATGATTGAAACCAGCATCAGACTGGGACACTGCCAAAATCCTGGCAGACCTACAGTTCCATATCCATGCAGCAGTTATGTGCACAATGAGAGGAGGGTGGCTGTAGTGGGGCAGGAGCCATTGATAGCAGGCGGGGCAAGAAGTGTCCGGTGGCAGGGGGAGAAGTGGTTGTTGTTGCCTGGGAAGTGTGATTGGTGCTAGTGCGCACTGGACTTCAGGTCTTCCAGTGGGCCCTTTTTTCTCTGACAATGATAGAAGCACAAGTATTTGAGGGCTTAGGGTGCAATTTTGCCCATTGGTGGGGCACTTGTATTGTGTTCTGCACTTTGTGCCATATTAAGACTCCAGCAAAGGGTGCAAAACACAGAGCTCTTCGGTAGAGAACTGTTAAGTTTTGTACTTCACACCTGTTCTAGGCAGGCATTCCAGGTGTTTTCAGCCCCCTCCCTTTCCAAGCCAGTGACTCTATCTGATATGGTATAAATAGGGCCATCGATATTAACATTGTAACATAGTAGTAACATAGTAAGTTAGGTTGAAAAAAGACACATATCCATAAAGTTCAACCTTTCAACTATTTTAAGCTGCCTATCTGCCAGTTGATCCAGAGGAAGGCAAAAAAAACATTTGAAGCCTCTCTAATTTGCCTCAGAGGGGGAAAAAAATTCCTTCCTGACTCCAAAATGGCAATCGGACTAGTCCCTGGATCAACTTGTACTATGAGCTTTCATCCATTACCCTGTATTCCCTTACTTGCTAAACACCATCCAACCCCTTCAGCCTGTACGATACATTAGATCGCTTTAAGAAGGGGTTAGATCTTGGCACAGTACTGGCACTTAAAATACTAGGTTGGCACACAAGCTGGGGACAGGTTGACTATTACTCAGAGATACCAAAGCATTTGGCCACCCATTCCTGCCTCATCTATCTAAGGCGGTGGTTCCCAAACTGTGTGACTGGTCCTCCTGGAGCAAATGGAACAGTGGTGGGAGTTCAGCCTGAATGTAATTTTTGGAACTGTAGCAAAATAACTGATACAACAACATTTTACTATATTTGTAACTGTATTGTAAGGTAATGGGGACCCTAACCAAAGGTTGGACCTCCAAGGTGAGCTTAAATTGACAAAATCTCCAAGGTGGACTTAAATTGACAACCATCTCTTGATCACTTCTGTTTTTTAGCATGAGCACAGTGATGGTCAAAACACTATACACCATTAACATTATTGTCTTTAGCTTTAATTTCATGAACACCACCCCCCTTCCCTAAGAACCATTGTTGTTAATAGCTGCAGGTACATGACAAGTGCTACAGCAGAAGTTTGCAGTTACACAACAGCTGGAGTATTGAAAGTGACACATCCCTGAATCAGTCCAGTATAATAAATGTACTCAGTGCTCACTAGCTGATTCATATTTTTTCAATACGGCAGTCAAAATGAGATCAAATTGTTCTTTTAGTATCTATGTCCTGCTGCCTCAGTCTCACATGTTTTAACCATTATAGCCTTTACTAATACACCAAAGGACTCAATTCCAAGGGAACATACTGTATTTAAAGGTGATCACGATTGTTCAAACCACAATGCAGCCTGTTTTCCCATACACCTGTCAGCAAAAATATTTATAACCTTCAGAATAAAAACATTCCTAATAGAGATATATATTGCATGAGCAATTTCTATCAGTAAATCTTAATTTTAACCTTGGCAGGTTATATCCCAAGCTAAATTCCAAGCTGGTGCTTATGAGTTTTCAGCCATAAAATCCAGTGTCCCTAAGGGCCCCCTATCCTGTGCACCTTAAAGTATCTTAGATAACAGTGACATCCCAGGCTTTAGGGGACAGATCTAAAAAATTCCCACAGCCTACTGCCAGATAAGTGAAGGAAGGTTAACCCCCCTCTTCCACAATCAGTGCATGTGTAGATAGTCCTGTGCATATGCCAATCTCCATAGGAATGGGGATGGGTTGAAGTCTGGTACCTAGGCAAGTACCAGATGTCTTGCCACACAAAAAGGCTCATTTCTTATGAGATGCAAATACTGGAGGTGAAACGTAGCACCCATACTCCATATACTTAGCACTGGGGCCCATGACCATGAATTGTACAGCTCAACCTTGCACCTTGATCTGTACTGAAAATCAGAAATGCTTTGCACTCCATTCTGGGTGCCTACACAGTTGTGCCTATAGGTGCAGGGTGCAAATTATTTGGGGCCAAAGTGCAAATGAGTCTGAAAGTGTTTCCCCAAAGGCCTTTATTTTACAGTTTGACCCTAGTCCTAGAATGGAATACACCTTCCAGTGATGGTCAAGGTTCTAAGGCAGGGATCCCCAACTTTATTACCTGTGCACAACAGTCAGATATAAAAATATTTGCGGAGCAACACAAGCATAAAAAAGTCTCTGGGGTGCCAAATAAAAAATAAAATATTGCCTCCAAGCCAGGAATTCAAAATTAATCACCTGTTTTGAGGCCACTGGGAGCAACATCCAAGGGGGTTGGTGAGCAACATGTTGTTTACAGACTACTAGTTGGGGATCACTGTTCTAAGGCAACCTATGCATTACGGATCAGACAATTCAGTTGTATTTAGAGGGATGCACAGTCCTTCCCCAAGCTAATCAGTTGACATGTAGAGAGGAAATCAAATGTGTTATACCTGCAATGTTCTTCTTGATTCTCACCCTATATTTTACCAGTACGCTCTCATAATAATTCATATTTGAATGGACCTGAATCTGTAGAAAATATTTCACTTTACCGTATAAGTCTCTGTGCCTGCTCTGGGTTGCAAAACCTTTGAATCACACCAAGTGTGTCGATCTCTGTGTTAGGAATCATGTACCATAACAGCCCTATGTAAACATTCTGATATTAACGTTTCATAGCCCTGTGTGTAATTATCCCATTGAAAAGGAGGATGTTTTTCAACCAGGAATGGAATTTGCCATTTTGTTCTTTCCAAAAGAACAGAAACAGGGTACAGAAATAGACATAAAAAGCTTGTTTGGTAATGGATGGAATTTCTAATAGCAAGAAAGTCAGAGGCAGCTTTACAGTCTTGGAGAGAGGACGCTGTTATGTGGCAGAGAGAGGTATGCAGTGGGTATCGTATGGCTGTTATTTTTCTGAACACAGTGAAGCTTTGTGCAAGTGTCCACATGAGCGATGGTGAACATCACAGACTAATATTTCAATCACAAAAAAGAAAACCTTTTCTGAAGTGATACAAAAGCTCTGTCCATAACCTTTTCAATGCCGCTGCCTCTCCCCCCCATGCTCAAGTTTCAAAAATCATAAATTATATATAGAGCCAGAGTGTGAAACCCCCATTCTGTACATCACAGCAGCAGGAAATTGAACCAGTCACATTCTACATTCCAACATTCTCTATTCTGTTCAAGTTTTAAGCGATTTTTTGCTGCCATTATTATGAGGCTCCTGTGTTTCAGTTTCACCTAAACAAGGCCTGACGTTTCTTTGTTTTTATGGAGAATGCAGCCTGTGTGCCGCAAATCTTTATACTAAGTTGGAATTGGTGTGGTGGAACAACCAAGGCAAGGAAGCACCAATACCAACCATGCCTGTTACCAATAATATCAATGGCACCCACCTGTCACTGCATTCACACACAGCTTGAAAACACCCATATTAGACTATATTTGTAGTGACAGGTGGATACTGTTGAAGTCAAGGGAGACGGCAAGTCTGAAATTAGCATAAAATCTCTTGGCACATGCAATGTATTCTTCATTGGTGTTTTTTTAGACCAAACCTGGCCAAGGAGACTGTCAATAGTCTCGGCGACAAGTAGTTTCCAATAAACTGGCTCCGTAGCAAAATTCAGGAGCCCCATATGATAAGGGGAATTCTGTAATAGAAGGTGCAGCGTTTGCTGCAGGTGTTTAAATAAAATCTCTTGGCACATGCAATGTATTCTTCATTGGTGTTTTTTTAGTTAGTAGTTTCCACTAAAAACAGGCTCCGTAGCAAAATTCAGGCGCCCCATATGATAAGGGGAATTATAAACAAATTATAAAATTTCCCTCTGTGTTTCCATGATCTGCCCTGATGTAAAGTCACTTCTGGTTTCTTCAGGGTCAAGGGGTGATGGTAGAGGGATGGTGTCAGGAACTCCCTGGTTTCTAACCAGGGACCTGTTGTATTCCTGCCACTGCTCCTCCAGCTTGAGTCACAGGAAGCAGTGTAGCTGCAGCTTAATTCTGGCAAAGTGCCTTCTGTGATGCTGCCTCCATGTCCATCTTTCCTTAGTAACACTCCTTGTCCAGCTATTTCAGCCTGCTTCCGAGGCTCCTCCTTGCTGGATTATTGGCCTTCCTGCTGACTCCAAGCCCAAGTTCCTGAAAAGTTTTCATGACTCTGTGACTGTACTTCTGTTCTTGTTCCTGACCTTGATCCTGAATCACAGTATTTGGCTAATGGCTGCATTTCTGCACTGGTTTTAAGCAATGATAACAAACAAAGGAAAGTTGTGCTCACCACTAATTTTTAAAAACATTAAGCAGGGGTGCAATGAGGTTGTGACCACAAAATTCACATAGACAAATACAAGAGTCTTCTGCACTCATTATCAATATATTTAGGACATTGAGACATTTTGTGCCTAAAGCTACAAAAAAATGCCTTCCCCTTTAAACAAAACAGGGATTGTTTGTCCATATATTGCAATATATTTAAGATGGCCAACTACATCAAAGTCATCCCTGGTATGGCCAGTCCTACACTGAACTTGCATCTGATTCATTAAGAAATCTATTGCTTCATTATACATTTTGCACAGGGACTAAAGGTGGCCATAGACGGAGAGATCCGCTCTTTTGGAGATGTTGCCAAATGAGTGGATCTCTGACCGATATGCGCACATTGAAGTGGGCGATATCAGGCTGATCCGATCGTGGGCCCTAGGGCCCAATGACCAGATCATAATGCAGGAGAACGGACAGTCGGATTGCAGGAACGCATACACACAGAGAAGCGACCGCGATCGGACTGGATTTTTTAACAAGTCCGATCATGATCTGGCCGACTTTCAGCCAGATATCAATCAGGAAAGCCCATCGGATGGCCCCACACACAGGCCAATAAGCTGCCGACTCAGTCTGTTGGCAGCGTTTATCAGCCCATGTATGGGGGCCTTAAGTTTTACCTGTAACTAACTTGCCGCTTTCAAGGTTAAAACTCACAAACATGGTTGCCCTTTTATTGGCCACCACTGGGATCACCTGATTATAGCTGGGAGGGGTGACTTTGATGATTTTGACTTAGTTGGCTAGCTTAAATATATTGCAATATCTGGATAAGCAATCCCTTTTTTGTTTAAAGGGTAAGGCATTTTTTAATAGCTTAATGCACAAAATGTCTCAATTTCCTAAATATATTGATAATGAGTGCAGAGGACCTATTGTATTTGTCTATATGTATTTTGTGGTCACGGTCTCATTGCACCCCCGCCTAATGGTTTTAAAAATTAGTGGTGAGCACAACTTTCCCTTGTTTGTTATAGTTTCTATAAAGCTTCTTCAGTCAGTCCTTGCTATGTCCCCATACTTTATAATTTTGAGCTACTTTACTGAATGCCATTTAACCTGCTTGAATATTTTTGAAGTATGGGAGGAAAGTGGAATAGAATGCGGAAGTCCAAACAAAACACATGGCAAATAAACTCCATGCAGATAGTTACACGGACTGAACCTAAAACAGGACTCAATGTTGGAATGATATCAACTGTACAACTGTTTTGCCCAGATAGATAGATAGTTAACAAATTCCATATTATATTTTACATACCCCATCACCCTTAATCAACAACGTGCATGGCAAGACCATCACAAAGAATAATGTAACTTTCATGAGATGCAAGTTTATTATGTGAATTATTTTACAAGATCCATTGTTGCTCTGTTTTCTTAGGCATATGGGATCTTTAGGAAGGATTATTTTCATTTTTACAGGACAGGTAGACTTTATAGATATTTACAGTTATATAAAATAAATGCAGACATCCATGTTATGGGAAATCTAACTGCCTCCAGATGTTGGATTTTTTCCACAATTATGTCTAACAGAAAGAGACTGATGCCTAAGCCGAAAAGGTATAATTTATTAATGCAGTTTGTCGGATAGTGGCCAGGCATGCTGTATTGCTCATAAATTAGGTAATACGCTGAATTGCTTTATATCATTGATATGAATAAAGTAGATCTGGAAGCCATTACTGAGATATAATGCAGTCAAGCCATTGACTTGGACATAGATATATCATGATACAGAATGGATTGGGGTAAATGCTTGGAATGCCATTATTTAAGGAAAAGGGTCTTAAATTAAGGCTATGTATATTGTTATTGGGCTTTTAATAAACCAGGGTAGGTTCTTCGACAAATCTGTATCTTACAGGAACCAATGACAAGTTGGGTTATAATAAAAAAGTTAATAGACTATATTGTTAAAATAACTCCTTATTGCTACATACTTAAAGTAAGTTTTAAGACCCGGGGCAAGCTACTGAAGGAAGATCATTTCACTCAAGTCTGAGTTCTTTAATTGTGTAGTTGGGTCTGTAAGTGGTGGGGCCTGAGCTGAATATACCATAGCTACTTAGAAACATAGTTTTTGTATCTGTGCAGTCAAAGATATAATATAGCGTAGAACCCACAACTGTGCGCTTTTAAAATACTCAAGCAATTATTAAGATTTAGCAAAATATCTAGTACTGTTTGTTAATTAGCTTTTATTTACTTTTTTATTCTTTTTTTTCTGTTCAAAGGTTAATTGTAATGAACATTAATGTAAAGAATTGAGCATATGGTATGTTCTTCTCAAGTGACCATTGTTGGATAATGTGAAGTGCAATATGGCATTACTTGCATTGGGCTAAACATGTCTACATACATTTGCAATGCAGATGAATCTACACTAATATTAGCCATATGATGGAATTCCATTTCAGTTTTGAAATGACGATTAACTAATCCATTTGCATATTTCACAAGCAGTTGAATTTGCATCTCTGAAAGGATCAATGCAATGGCCCATGTATATGTTGGTCAGGGTTAAAGCATCTCCCATAGCGGACTCAAACATCTTCAAGTAAATTGAGCATTTCGCATTTGCCTTTTCTGAGCCCTAATTAAAAGTTATGGTCCAACACGCTGTAATATGTTGTAAAACGACAAGTGTTGTACTTTATAATTTTATATGGATTTAAACTTAAAGGGATACTGTCATGGGAAAACATGTTTTTTTCAAAACACATCAGTTAATAGTGCTACTCCAGCAGAATTCTGCACTGAAACCAAATCTCAAAAGAGCAAACAGATTTTTTTATATTCAATTTTGAAATCTGACATGGGGCTAGACATATTGTCAGTTTCCCAGCTGCCCCCAGTAATGTGACTTGTGCCTGCACTTTAGGATGGAACTACTTTCTGGCAGGCTGTTATCTCTCCTACTTAATGTAACTGAATCTGTTTTTAGATCTACCAGGGCGCTGTTATCTTGTGTTAGGGAGCTGCTATCTGGTTACCTTCCCATTGCTCTTTTGTTAGGCTGCTGGGGGGGGGAAGGGAAGAGGGGAATATCACTCCAACTTGCAGTACAGCAGTAAAGAGTGACTGAAGTTTATCAGAGCACAAGTCACATGAATGGGGGCAGCTGGGAAACTGACAATATGTCTAGTCCCATGTCAGATTTCAAAATTGAATATCAAAAAACCTGTTTACTCTTTTAAAAAACGAATTTCAGTGCAGAATTCCGCTGGAGCAGCACTATTAACTGATGCCTTTTGAATAAAACATGTTTTCCCATGACAGTATCCCTTTAAGCAAAACATTTGACACTGTTTAGCAATGAGCTAATATTTGAGTTGGAAAGAATTGGGCTGCATCTAAAGTAGTTACAGTGGATATGCAGCAGAGGATTTAGTCAATGGTAAGCATTCTGTGGTAGGTCGGTTAACTAGCCAGGGTGGTCTTCAGGGCTGGATTGACATAGCAGGCACCCCTAGGCACGCTGGCATTCATCGCCCCCATCCCCTCCCTTTTATTCACGGAAATTTTCATCATCGAGTGGAGCAAAGGTGATTGGCACACGGGTAATTTAAAAAAACTATTGTATCTCCCACGCATCCCCAGTGTTTCTGAACCAATGTGGTTGTGGTTGGGCAGCATGCCACCCCCTAAAACCCTGCCGCCCTAGGCCCGGGCCTTGGTGGCCTCTCCACAAATCCGAACCTGGTGGTCTTGGTTTATTTAACTTGTTTATTAGTGACAGTGCATTGCTTAAAATGTAGGTAGACATTCCAATGTTGATGACAATTTTCCAAGACTAAAATAAGTAGAAGCAAAAGCTTGGAAGCGAGATTTTAATAAAGATAAAAGATGGCAGCCGTAGAGCCATTTTGTGCATTCCCAGTAGAACATTAGCAGGACACCGATTATAATAGAAGACTATTTGTTGTTCTGTCATCCTAACCCAACACAGAATTTCTTCAAGAAACCTGAACATGTTACTTTATTAGACTTAAATAGATAACATTATATGAGTGGTAAGCTATGCTTGAATGTGGCTATTCCCGTAGGGTAATCAGCTGGCACAGAAGAAGGGTGTTTGAGGACACGCAAGTATGTGGCATTGAAATAGATCCAAGTATGACACAACTGGATCCCAGAAAAGCCCACACAACTCATTTCCAGTAAAATACTTCACTGTTCAGGCTCAATGAAATGTAATTCTTCATGGCAATTAGAGTGTGTCCCATCATCAGAGGCAAATTGGTATAGATCAGATTGTGCTATAAATATGTAAGTGTCCCAAACAATACATTTCTTGAGATAATATGTTATCATTTACTCTAACAAGAATTAAATACACAAAAGCCATGAATGACCTAGGAAGTATAAATCCTATAAATGTTATTAGTTATAATATGTACTTAATGTTGTCACTCACTGAAATGTTTGCATTAGGTTAATAGAGGGCCAGATTTATTATTAAAATTCTATTTTAAGCTTTTGCGGCGATTCAAAAAAGCAAAAGTGCGAAAAAAATAATTTTGCATTTTCCAAAGGTCAGAATTTGATATGAAAAAAAGTAGCCACTAAAACCTGGCAAGCTTCTGTTAAGGTCTATAGGAGGTGTAGTTTAACTCTGAAGCTGTTTTATAATTTGAGTCTACTTTTAATAATCAATTTAATAATATGATTTTCTTGGTGGTCAAGTTTTTTTCACCGCCTGCAAATTTAAGGATCTAGTAATGTCAGTTCCATTTTTACGTCATTCCCTGAAACTTTTGCATTATAATTTGCATATATTTGCATTACGTTTTTTGGGTTTTCCAGTGCTCCGTTCTTCTGTGCCTCTGACATAAGCTAATACCAGCTGGATGACACATAAATCAAGTCACTAGCGCAACACTGCGATTAATGTGACTCTACCACAGCAATTCTTTGAGACAGATGTTGTCGTTTTTGGGTTTGTTAATGACTTTGCTGGTTTTGCTAAAGCCATATATTATTTTCAGCTCGACCAAGTATGTTAATACAACACCATACAGTGTTTGCAGTACTACTTTAACAGAAGTTGGAAATACATAAGCATGTAATGAAACAGTAAAGTGCCAAAATATTTTTGGCTTATTGTAAATTCTAGTCATTTGATTAAATGTTTCAATTACAAGCCTGTTTGGAGTAGTATATAAGTAGCATCACCATCAGTGGAGATGGGAATAATTTGTAACAGGGATCCACCTTTTCCCCTTGGCATAAATAAATAATCAAGAGGAATTAATGATTATCCTAGACCATTACAAAGGGTTGCCCAAGGCAATATCCCTGGGGCATACACCCATGCTCTCTCTCTCTCTCCACTAGTAATGAGCAAATCTGTCTTGTTTTGCCAAAAAATTCCTGAAACTGCTGGAAAATTAGTAAAACACGTCATTTTTGCAGCAAACTACATTAGACTCTATTTCTGCATTTGTCGCACAACCTTTTTTTGTCACATGTCTTTTTGTTTTCACGTGCGTCAATTTGTTTTTGCGCAAAGTGAAACGAGCCATGTGGTATATTTGTGACGCAGTTTCAAGAATATTTTCACCAGTAGCAAAACCCAGAAGTTTGCGGTGAAACTGTAAAATTTTTTGTTCATCACTACTCTCCACCACTACCTCATTGTTCTGTGCAGAGCCATTGTTAAAAGAGATAGCAAGGTACATGTCTAGGGTTCTAGAACCTCCACCTCATTGAACCCTAGGCACAAGCCTTGTATGCCTATTTCTACAGTAACCCTGTTTAATATTCAGGACAAAAAGTTAATGTACAAAAAAGGGGAAAAATACCTCACATACAGGGGAATATAATAAAAGTTGAAAACGGAAACGGAAAAACTATTCGCAATGCAAAAAGTTATGCCTTTGCGCGAACAAAATTTGCTTTGCGCAAATTTAATATAGCTTTTGCGAACCCAGAAACTGTTTAGCGACCACTTCTTACTGAAAAAGTCGTTATGTTTGCTCCAAAAGATTATGACACCTTCAAGCACTTCTTAAGAGTTTGCAATTATAATTTGCAATGCAATAACAGTTTAAGGAACAATTTTACATTGCGAGATGTGGATTTCTACTCTTATTGGCGTGAATTGTTTCTTTGTGACTTTAATTGCATTTCTTTGAATTGTTCTTTTGCGACTTTAATTGCATTCCCCCGATACGCTGTTCACCCAACCCAATACCTATTTAGAGGGTTATTTTAAATTAAACGTTTTTGTCTTATTCCAATGAAGGGTAATTCTAAATATGGTGTATAAACAAAAAAAATAGATTTCTGGAATATTTATATTCTGAACATTCAGTTATCATATGTTTGTGTCTTGTTCTTACAAGTATTTCTTTGTACAGCATAACTGACCTAGTAACCTAATAATATAGTTGTTAAACATTCCGGTCTTCCATCTTTCTCTATAATTCCTACTTAGCATCTGATTTTTTTTCCCATTGTTTTATAACACCTTTTTATGAAATATATATATATATATATATATATATATATATATATATATATATATATAATTTATATATATAAATATATATATATATTTATTGCCCTTGCTGATATATTAGTATGCACCTCTACTATATATGTTTTATGCGACTGTGTGATAAGCGTAAAGTTCACTATATGCCAAATACCTAAATACTGACATTCACTTACTTTTTATGTACAAATATCCATTGACCGAACTCCTTAATGCTTCAAGCGCAACCACACTGGATTTTTAAGAGATTGTGCGGTCAAGCGTCGGTTTGGAAACAACAAAACAACTATTTCTTCATATACCTACAGGACTGAACATACAGCAAAGTTATCCCCACAGATAAAAAGGCTTGTGAGTTATTGTGTGTTTGTTTAGCTGGTTCTGTGTAGACCAGGGTTAATTTGCCTCAAGAGCAGCCAAAAGAAGCAAGACTTCTGTACTGTGTCCAAGGAAAAGAGCGAAGAACGCAGAAGATTATTTTTTCCTTTACCAATCTTCCGATGCATTCAATGTTATAAAAGAAGATTCTGTGGCCCTCGAGCCAGTAGTACACACTGATGCCAGTTGGAATATGGAAAACTAAATCCTTCCACCTCTCATGGTGGGTGTCTTGCCTCACCCTTTGATAGATGTCTATAACTTTAGCAGCACCCATCAAATGCCCAGATCATAAATATTCCCATTGAAGCTAATTTTATCTCCCAGATCAAAGACCACTAACCAGTATATTCCTCTGCACTGAGGGAACCTCTCCTTTAAAGTAACAGTTCAGTATAAAAATAAAAACTGGGTAAATAGATAGGCTGTGCAAAATAAAAAATGTTTCTGATATAGTTAGTTAGCCAAAAATGTAATGTATAAAGGCTGGAGTTAGTCAGTAACTGTAAGGGGGGCCACATGGGACATAACTGTTCAGTGAGTTTGCAATTCATCCTGAGCATTCAGTTAAGATTCAAAAGCAACAGTTATGACCCATGTGGCCACTCCTAAAGTCACTGATTGGTTACTGCCTGGTATCCAATCAGTGGAAACCAAGAGAGCTGAAAAGCAGGAAGTAGTGTTCTGGCTATTATGTTAGACATCAAGTCACTCCAGCCTTTATACATTACATTTTTGGTAATCTAACTATATTGGACACATTTTTTATTTTGCACAGTTTTTATTTTACCCAGTTTTTATTTTTACACTGAACTATTCCTTTAACTCTGCCATTATGAATGCCATTTATGAATCAACTATTCAGAACTTTCTTTAGTTAATATTCTAAGTAGTTCAGTTTGTCATTGATAATGGACTTTAAATAATGACCTCTAATAAGACTTTATCATTAATTGTATAGACAAAAGAGACATTTTTATCTGCCTGAAATTGTGCTCCATCTAAAGGATCTTTGTCTCTTAGATTATAGAGTCAGTAGAAGAGATTTAGGAAGGAGATTGAATTACATACGCTGTAACCTTAAAGTGGTTACACATGGACACCCCAAAAGAGTCTGCAGCTTGTTTGACCATGTATGGGACCTTCTCAATCAGATATCAATTGGGAAGTTTAAAAACCAGAACCAGGAAAAATCAGAAGTGGATCAACCTCGCATGTTATTGGGGTCCTTTCCTTACTGATCTATATGGGACACCACAAAGATCCCATGAATAATCAGTTGGATCAGCTGGATTTGCCCTGTCATTGGTTGGCCAAATTTCACTTGTTTGCCTACCTTGCCAGATAACAGATCTTGCCATGTATACTTATCTTTAGTTTGGTTTTGCAAGGCTCTTTGACCACATATTGACTATTTTTGAGGGTGAAGATATGCAAGTTATTTGATTGACTACCTTTTCATGCTCTCACAACTGCTTTGAAAGGAGGTGGAACTATAATATGAAAGCGTTTACATTTCACTGTTGGGCATTGTTTAGGTTGGTCCACCTGTGCTCCACTGAGCATATCCTGCAAAAACTCCCTGCTGATAACTACAAAGGGAAAATTCTTTATAGAATGCGGCCTGCCCTGAGCCAGGGACTGCATCACGGGTGTGTAGTAAGTAGATATTGTTGATATCTTCCTTAATAACAGTTGAAAGCTTATTATTCCCAATAAAAACGCTTTTCCATGAATTTGTTCATGAGCCTTGTGCTTTCCCAATAAAGTCCTGCTGACAGATAAGCTGTGCTCTTTGCCCGGATGTTGCACTGCTAGAGAGCAGAATTTATGTGTTTTGAACTTTTCAGGTGCTAATGCTTAGAATTCACAGTTCTCTTCGGTTTAAGACATGTCTTAGGGGAGCAGAATCCCAGGCAATCACTGGATTCCATGAACTAATGATAATTCTAAGCAGAGAGAACATCACATAAAACCCACTGGCAGATGAAAAGGCTGTAACACGTGAAAGCACTCAGGGTCTGTGTCTTGCAGTTATTCTTGTCTACCAGCAGCAACAGGAGTCAGGCGTTTGATAAGAGCCTGGGCGAAGCTCCATCACCCCTTCAGTTAAGGGCCATTAAAATCAGTCTGACAGAGATGCCATGCAAAAAATACACAACCTGTGACCTCAGGCTCGGTCTAAACTACAATTCCTGGCCTGTGGCACCTGATGCCCACCAAAGGACCTGATCCCAAGGGTTCACTGTATACTCACCTAAGTCCACTTGGCTACTATGCAATGTTGCAACTGTCTGTGACATTTACAGTGGGAGAGAGGGACAAAGGGGAGACTGACACTGCGGCAGAATGTAGACTGCAGTAGTATCCAACGCAAATGGAAAACGATATGTAGAGGCCAGAACAGCCTACCAAGTTTGGGATCCAGCAAGATTTTTCCTGCTACCGGGGTGGGCCTAGTCTGACCCATTACATTTTCCCTTTCAAGGACAATAAGATGCTGGGAGTAGTCGTTTAAAAATAGCTAAAGGACCAATAACAATATTTGCACTATATAAACCCAATGCTTGGGTCCATGGAAAATGTTTTCTGTAGCCTACCCTAAAACCTGACCCATTTTACTGGCATAGAGACAGAGGCTGGATATAATGGCATTTTGCTCAATCTAATCTAATCTGCCACTGCATGAGTTCTTCTACCTTCTATGTTAATATTGATAAATATAGAAAACATTTATAGAGCCACATATACGAGTCTAAGGAACTGTCCTCTTTACGTGCAAAGAAGTACTGTACAACTTAAATCTGACACAGCCCTGAAGTTCTTCCCTCTTGAACCAGGGGGCTGTGAGATTCTGTGATTTTTATGGTGCAGTTTTTATTTCTAAATTACACTGTTTACACTGCAAATAATATACTATTCAATATATAATTTTATTCCTGAACCAAGTGTATTTGTTTTTCAGTTGTAATATTGGTGTGTAGACACCATCTCAGGTCATTCTGTCTGGTCATGTGCTTTCTGAAAGAGCCAACACTTTAGGATGGAGCTGCTTTCCGGCAGGCTGTTGTTTCTCCTACTCAATGTAACTGGATGTGTCTCAGTGGGACCTGGATTTTACTATTGAGTTCTGTTCTTATATCTACCAGGCAGCTGTTATCTTGTATTAGGGAGCTGCTATCTGGTTACCTTCCCATTGTTCTGTTGTTAGGCTCCTGGGGGGGGGGGGATGTCACTCTAACTTGCAGTACAGCAGTAAAGATTGACTGAAGTTTATCAGAGCACAAGTCACATGACTGGGGGCAGCTGGAAAACTGATAATATGTCTAGCCCCATGTCAGATTTCAAAATTAAATATAAAAAAATGTGTTTGCTCTTTTGAGAAATGGATTTCAGTGCTGAATTCTCCTGAAGCAGCACTATTAACCGATGGTTTTAGCAAAAAAAAACATTTCCCATGACAGTATCCCTTTAAGTGAGAGTTGGGCATGAGTTGACAAGCAGTAGGATAAGGTTGGCAGCATGACCTGCTCATCACTACATTAAATGTAACACCAACCAGGTACTCATTATCCAGAAGGGGTTTTCTTCCTTCCATTTCATAAGCTGGTGTTTTATGATTGGCCAAATCTAGATGACATTCCTCCGGCAATAAGGTATATGCTCAGCTGTCCTGTCATGGCTGATGATGTCTATCATTTTTTTCCGTGGGATTGGTACCTTGTCAGTGTCGGACTGGGATACCAAGGGCCCACCAGAAAACTTTAGACCGTGAGCCCACTTTCTAAATCGAAACTATTATTCCTCCTCTCCCCACTCAACCTCTTTATTCTCCTACAGGGGAATGTAATTAAAGTCGCAAAGAGCGAAACAATTCGCACCAATAAGACTAAAAATGCACATCTCGCAATGCAATATCGTTCCTTAAACTGTTATTGCATTGCGAATTTTAATTGCGCACTCTTAAGAAGAGCTTGAAGGTGTCGTAATCTTTTGGAGCAAAGGCATAACTTTTCGCATTGCCAATAGTTTTCCTGTTAGCGACTTTTATTGCATTCCCCCGTTAATCTTTAATTTAATTACTATACTCTGTTCTTCCGATGGTATCTTTTTTCCCATAAAGAAATAGGGAATGACCATGAAATGGTTAGAACAAGAGGGCCCACCGGGAGTTTTCCTGGTATCCCGGTTGGCCAGTCGGACACTGAACCTTGCCCCCTAAGGTGAGTCCCATATGCACAGTGGCACAAACAGGCCCGGATTTGGCCTGGGCCTAGAGTGGCAGGATTTTAGGGGTGGCAGTCCCACATTGGCTCCTAAGCGCTGGAGAAAGTGAGGATATTTGATAGTTATTCAAATTTCTCATGCACCAATCTTTAGTGCTGGACCTGATGATGGGGCAGGGGTAATGAGCAGCGGCGAGCCTAGGTGCACCAAATATGTAAATTTGGCCCTCGGCACAAACAGGTAATTTACTTATGAAATGTAAAAAGCAGGGGAACAGACAGTGAAGAAGCCTAATCTGCCACCCAGTGGAGAAGGGAAGGCTGCTGCCTGGGCAGCTACATTATCACAAGGTAGAATGGCACTTTATTATCTCCTGCATGACTGAGCACCATCTGAGCTCTCAATGAGGCCTTGTGTTTAACACCTCATGAATAATGAAACAGGCAGAGGTTACCCTGGTGACAAACCAGTAGCTCTTCATACCCAGGTTACCATGACAAAAGCAGTCCAAAAAAAACTCAAATAAGCCCCCTCCCCGCCTCCCTGATCCCCTCTACATTCTTTCTGGAGCCTGTTTGCTTAACAATTTACAGGACAGAAAGTTTTATGGGTAAAATACATTGATGGCTTGAGAGCAAATGTTTGGCCCTAGATCTTATTGCTGCTGTAGCTTTGTACAAGCAAATCACAAGTGTAAACAGCACCTGAACCCAGTCTTAATGACTTGGGAGTGGGACACTGGTAAACACTTATATGTAATAATATCCTTACTCGTGATGGGCGAATTTATTTGCCAGGCATGGATTCACAGCGAATTTTCACGTTTCACCGCCCCCAAATGCTTGGGACACTGGTAAACACTTATATGTAATAATATCCTTACTCGTGATGGGCGAATGTATTTGCCAGGCATGGATTCAAGGCGAATTTTCACGTTTCGCCGCCTGCAAATGTTTTCGTGAAACTGCGGCCAAAATTCGCCGGAGAAAAATTTGCTGTGACAGTAAAAAAAATCAGAATGTCAAAATTGGCGCCTGTGTAAAAATTGTCATGCATCATAATTATTCGGATGCCTTTTGACTTCTATGCAATTGGGCAAAATAGTCGCGCGGATAAAAATTGTCACTCGTGTAAAAATTGTGGCGCGTCAAAATAATTTTGGCGCCCATTGACTTCAACGATTTTCCCAAATGTTCCGCCGTTTCATAAATTTTTGGTTGCTATGCGTTACTGGGTAAAAGTTGCTCATGTTATTACATAATCCAGTGTTTCCTATGGAGTGGGTTGATAATAGAGTGCCCTACACATTCCAGTTAGAGTACAATAACAATGTCATGCCAAGGGCCTCTGCAGTTGAATGGGGGCCAAGATAAAGAGGAATATTCAGCCTCCCCTATAGGAGTGCTCATTATAGTTCTTTGTGACAGGTAGAGAGTGCAGATTCTGAGTAGTGAGTCTTGATCAGAGTGTGGGACACAATTATAAAGGGTCTAACACAGTAGTGTAATAAGATGTCCCATTAGGACCCCCAACATATCCAGAGGTTGTTCTGTTTTACCAATATATATTGAAATTGATAATTATTTAGGACCTTATGGGGCCCTTAACATACCTCCCAACTGTATTATTTCATACCTCCCAACATTTTGGAAGTAAAAAGAGGGAAATAAAAAAAAATTCCGCACTAAGTGCAGCAATTTTTTGACCACACCCCTTTCTGTGGCCACACCCCCTAATTACCATATTTGTTTTACAAAATTTGGCAGGTTATGAAAGTTTGAAAATATTTCTCCTTATCTAAACTGTGTTTTTGTGTCTCAAAATTGTTACAAAGTATCTTATTTGCACTCATTAGCTGTTCTGGGCTCTCTGCTAAAAGCCAATTAAGTTAGAAACTTTGTTTCTTTTTCTGGCTGTTCAGTGCAGAGAAAATAGGGACTTTTTCAGTACAAATGAGGGACTGCGGGTTGAGCTGTCAAAAGAGGGACTGTCCCTCCAAAAAAGGGACAGTTGGGAAGTATGTTATTTTTCTCTGGACAATTGTGATTTTGACAGCTCAACTCGCAGTCCCGGATTATTACTGAAATGTCCCAACTTTCTCTTTGATCTCTTGCACTGAACAGCCAGAAAAAGATACAAAGTTCCTTCTTGGCCTAGAATACGTGGCAGGTGCACTAAGATACCTTTGTAACACCTTAAGATAATCAAAGAAACAATTGTATTTATTTAAGATAAGCATCTTAAAGGGCAATTCATCATCATTAGCGAAACTGTAATACATAAAACCTGACCCTTAAACTCCGGAAAGGTGTTTAAACATGGTAATTAGGGGGTTTGGTCATAAAATGGGCATGGTCAAGAAAAAGTGCTCTCTATGCACCAGATCTTTTTGTCCCTTTTTTTATTTTCAAAATGTTGGGAGGTGTGCCTATACCTCCTGGGCCCTCTGTAGCGACAGAGTCTGCGACAGAGTAGTTACTCTCCTGCAGGCCTGGACTGGTAATCTGTTTCTTCGGGCAATTGCCCGAAAGGCCGCTCTATTTTTCCTTTAAGTGGGCCGCTCGTGATCTATCTTTACTCCTATCTTTTAATGCATCTGGCAGTCTCTAGGACCGCTCCTTCAACTCCCACTGTAGCTCCGCCCCTCCCACTCGTCGCTGTTCTCATGCTGCTGCTGCTGCTGCTGCTGCCGTGTCGGATGAGCAGGGCCTCCAGCAGATACTGCAGCTGCTTAAACGATCTCAGTCCCCTCTCAAGCTTAAGCAAGTGAGCACCTAATGGAATACTTAACTAGTGCCAATAGTTCAGTACCTTGTGTTTTTATACTGTGTTTAAGGGCTGAGAGCATATTTGTGACTGTCCACTGCCTCAACTCCATAGCTAGACAGTGTTCCTGGTGGCACTGTGGCTTGTAAAGCTGAGATCTTGTTGGCACATAATGGATAGTATTTCTACTTGTACATGCCCATGTCCAGGGCCGGCCTTAGGCCGATTGGGCGCAATTGGGTCCCGCGCCCGTTACCTGCTGAACTATCCTTCCTGCCATGCGCCCCACAGTCATGACATGACTGAGAAAGTTAGTCAGGCTGCATATAATAAAGGGCGGAAGGATGATGTGGGTAATATCGGCATACTGACACAAGCTGCGCTGCTCCGTGGCTTTGTTACTCTCCAGCCGGCGGTTTGGTCTCATTAATGGAAGGGTGGTGCGGGTTGAAGCCGACAGTTAAATCTGATTAGAGAAGCCTCCTCTCCTTGCCGGCGTTGACGGCTATTTGTAATGGAGTAAGCGGGCGTTTGTTTCTCTGCATGTACTGGACGGTCCGCACACCAAGTATAATTATTTTCTGTCTAGCTAAACAGAGCAGACGGATCTCGCAACTCGGCGGATTCGGTCTCTCTTGGCTTAGAAACATACAAAGTTCATTAAGGCTATTAAAGGATAAGGGACTTCAAACTGCCCAAATAGAGTCAGGTCTGTAGAATTGGAACTTATTCACGGACCAGTTCGGGGTTACACATATAGTACCACTGAACCCTACTTCCACCCGATCCACATATACATGGTGGGTCACTAGTACCCCAAGACTGTGAGTGAAGTCTTGGGTAACTCACCGCACTTTTGAACGTAAACCGCATTGTTCTGACAAGCAAATACCGTCTATTAGCTGATGATCTTGAGTCTACTTCAGCTCCCCTACCTAACCTTGATTTTAATGTACGCTTTACCCTTATTTTGTCTCATTACAATTTTAGGATATATTTAATAAAAGTTATATTTTATTACATTAATTTGTTGCTTTGGGAATCCAGTTAACCAGTGTGGGATGGTGCAAATCTATGGGTCATACTTTTCTCTTTTTTTTTTTCTCTGCATATAATATGTACCTGCATTATCATCTTTTATTAGTGCAAAACAAGCAGCCAGAAGCATATTGTTATATCTGCAAATGTAAAACAAAAAGAAACTCTGCAACTACACTATGACCTTTATCTAGATAATTTGGCATAAAATATTTTATTTTTAAATTCATCTTGTTAAGAAGGTATGTTTTATTCTCTGTTTAGTTTTGCAGTGGTTTAGCAAGATGAAGTTGTGTAATCGCTTTTCTCTGTGCTCATTGTAGATCCATCTTTTTATCCCAGTAGTGTAACTTCTTATTTGCAAACTAAATATGACTTGAGATAATAAAAGAGGTCCCCAAACATTGGTGATTGCCTGAGGCAAAGTCCCATTATTTTCTTCTACAGAATAAACATTCTATAAAAATAGTTAAGAAATAGTCTGTCAACTTTAAATCTGGGGGCCCTGCCAAAGTTGCCCTAATTGGGCCCTGCAGTTGGTAAGACTGGCCCTGACAATGAAGTGGTTGGGTATAGCTGGCACAGAGCCCACAGACTGGGTAAGGCGGGTAATGGAACAGTCTGCAGTGTGGAAGTATGACAGAGAGTAGAACCTGCTTATGGTGAGTAGATTAAATGAGTCCAGAGCACAAATCAGAGGTCAGGGTGCCAGAGTCCAATATAAAGGTCAGGGGTCAGGTCAGGTGTGTGTGTGGGGGGGGGTAAATGCCAAGTTTCATATACAGGTCAGCGATCAGTGCAATTAGGCAAGAACCACAGGAACCAGTGTAAAAACATAAGATTTAATTCCTTGATCTTTATTTCAGAAAGAATCCAGTAATGTGGGCCTTTTCCATATTAACCATAATGATTTAGGGTACCCCCTACTGTAAATCATAAGGATATTAGAAGTCACTGAGGGGTTGTTCTGTGACCATATAAAGACACAAGGCTGCAGGCTGAGTTATACAGGGAACTCTGAGTATCACTCATGTATTATAAGGGATAATGTACCCCCTACTGTAAATGATAAGGATATTAGAAGTCACTGAGGGGTTGTTCTGTGACCATATAAAGGCACAAGGCTGCAGGCTGAGTTATACAGGGAACTCTGAGTATCACTCATGTATTATAAGGGATAATGTACCCCCTACTGTAAATGATAAGGATATTAGAAGTCACTGAGGGGTTGTTCTGTGACCATATAAAGACACAAGGCTGCAGGCTGAGTTATACAGGGAACTCTGAGTATCACTCATGTATTATAAGGGATAATGTACTCCCTACTGTAAATGATAAGGATATTAGAAGTCACTGAGGGGTTTACATGTGGGCTGCTTTGATTTTTTTTGCCTGGGCTGCTTTTAACCCCCAGTCCGGCCCTGCTCTCCTGGTCTAACAGGTAGAGAGTTAAGCAATGACAGTTGCCAGTTCTAGAAGGAGCCAATCAAGAGATACCTACTGGACAACTGTTTAAAAGCAAACATTGGAATGGTTGCTATGGGATACTAGACCCAAAACAGCTATTAAACTGCCTCCATAGTGTTTTTTGTGGAGGAAAAAGTTGTTATATAAGGATGATGCTCTGGACGGCAAAACCTGAAGGAGGGTAATATAATATAACTAATAAATGTTCCAGGAACAGCCGCTCGCAGCAAGGTATAAAATAACCCACAGATGAACGTACGAATGACATTCCTGCTCAATAATTTCCTTGTTCTTGGTGACAGACATAAAGAAATGAATCTCGGCTCTAATGGGATTTAACATTCTGGATAAGCAGGTGGCAAATGGGCAGCGCACCAACACAGGCAATGAGCCTCAGGACGTTCTTTTCAGCAAGGAGTCATTTTTCACTCGCTAAATGACTGAAATGGGAATATTTGGGAGAAGGGCTCCCTGGTTTGCTGGCCGCTGCTGACACCTTATGGCGATTGCTGGTAACGCAGGCTCTGGCCCAAAAAAGTTTATTTGAAACACCAGTATCTCATCTTGAAAAAGATTTAATTTTTTTTGTGTCGAAACATATACAGGTATAGGATACTTATCCAGAAACCCATTATCCATCTCTCACATACTATTTTAATCAAATCATTTACAATTTTAAAGGAACAGTTCAGTGTAAAAATAAAAACTGCGTGTGCAAAACAGAAAATGTTTCTAATATAGTTAGTTAGCCAAAATGTAACATATAAAGGCTGGAGGGACTGGATGTCTAACAGAACAGAACTGAATACAACTTCCTGCTTTTCAGCTCTCTAACTCTGAGTTAGTCAGTGACTTTAAGGGGGGCCACATGGGACATAACTGTTCAATGAGTTTGCAATTGATCCTCAGCATTCAGCTCAGATTCAAAAGCAACAGATATAACCCATGTGGCCTCCCCTCAAGTCTCCGATTTGTTACTGCCTGGTAACCAATCAGTGGAAACCAAGAGAGCTGCAAAGCAGGAAGTAGTGTTCTGGCTATTATGTTAGACATCCAGTCACTACAGCCTTTATACATTACATTTTAGGCTAACTAACAATATAAGAAACATTTTTTATACATCTATTTACCCAGTTTTTATTGTTACAGTGAACAATTCCTTTAAAGGTTTTTCTCTGTAATAATAAAAAAGTACCTTCTACTTGATCCTAACTAAGGGAAAATTAATCTGTATTGGAAGCAGAACCACACTATTGGGTTTCTTTAACTATTCTTTTTTTTTTTTGTAGATTTACTGTATGGAGATCCAAATTACAGAAAGATCCCTTATCTGAGCATTCTGGATAACAGATTCCATAATTGTAGTGTTGGCACCTGGCTTGGCCAGTAGAAATGATGCTTGATATCAATGTTATTAACAGGGAAGAAAGATAATTCTACAGAAAAAGGTGGCAAGCCTATTGGCACCAAAATCCCTTGATATCAGTACAGGTGTGGGATCTGTTATCCAGAATTCCAGATGTTTCCGTAAGTTGTATTTTCATGCATAAGTCCACTAGAAAATCATATAAACATTAAATAAAGCCAATAGGCTGGTTTTGCTTCCAATAAGGATTAATTTTATCTCAGTTGGGGTGAAATACAAGGTACTGTTTTATTATTACAAAGAAAAAGGCAATAATTTTTTTAAAAAAATGTGATTATTTGGATAAAACGGAGTCTATATCTGTAATTTGGAACTTTCTGGATAATGGGTTTCTGGATAACGGATCCCATACCTGTAATATAATCAGTAATCAGTACAAATGCATGTTGCATACTGCACTGCTGTCTAAAGACTGAATGAAGAAGGAAATCCATATGTGACCCATATGAAAGATCTGAGCACCGACCCCACGTGTATAACATGAGTCTTTACAAGCACATGGGCTTCAACGTGCAATTCCCGGCACTAAAAGTAAAATGTAAATATGTGTGTCCCAAATGGCATCTGTCAGCAGAGAAAAGAGCGTGTCAAACACATGACTCCTGTCTGAGACTCATGTCTGACAGGGCCAGCGGGCAGGAGAACAGGCCGCAGGAGGTGCGTGTGAATGGGGAGTTAGAGCAAGGAGACTGCCACAGGGACTGATTTATTTACAATATGAAGGCGGAGACTGCAGGAGCTTTGAGTCAAAGGTGTCACCTAACGAGTATACCTGCCAGCTATAGGTTGCGTAAGCAAGAGTCGGTAAAGTCTAAATTATGACTTTTACTAAAGGAAATGCAAAGAATGTTCCTGTGCATTTAACATTACTTTAACCAGAGTGAAGGGAAGAATAATCAGCTGGTCAGTAAGTCTATAGATACCATGCATAGCCAGCCTGCCTACCCCTATTTGTTGTTGGCATACAACTCCCAGCATCCTACATTCAGCTAAAGATTTTTGTGTGTGTCTTCTGTCTCCCGAAGCCTTTCTGATGAAGTCCCAAGTCACTGCAAAATGGTGCTTCTGTCGTTAGGCACAAGTCACGCTATAATACAGGTCGAAAAACTTGCAGCTGTTTGCAAATGGCACACAAGTTGCAACTGCATCTGTCATTGTGTGGGTGGGGCCTCACAGTGGCATAAATTTAGGGGGCCAAGCTCCCCAAGAAATACATTTTTCCAGGGCTCCCATGGGGGGGGTAGTGGATCGACAGTCTACTACAGTTGGAAAACGAAATCAAAGTGTTATAGATCTATTGGCAGTTTAGTACCTATGTTGGTAAATGAGACTTTGGATATCTTTTTATATCTATGAAAGCTTCTGCTATAACAATTCAGAGGCAGCTTTCTTTATTTTTCTCTTGGGAATAATTGGGGCCCCTAAGACACAGTGAACAATATGAAGTTAATGGCTTTCCTGTCAATGGTGGGGCTCCCTAATGGCTGCCCTGCTGGAATACAAAGAACAGGCTTGAACTGAGGGGCTTTAGGAAATTTAAAGCCCGATAATTCTGAATTATTCCAGTTTTGAGCAGTCTAACCCATAACTGTCACATATAGTTACATAATATGTTAGGTTGAAAAAGACACAAGTCCATCAAGTTCAACCTTTTGTCTATATATAACCTGTCTAACTGATAGTTGATCCAGAGGCAGAAAAAAACAATTTGAAGCCTCTCCAAATTGCTTAATGAGGGGGGAAAACTCCTTCCTGACTCCTACAACTGGTGTTAAACATCATCTTCCAAGTGAGTGCAGGCAGTGGTGCAGGGACTAGGGCAGAAGGTTGGACACTTCTCGTTCAGTCCATAAAGCTGAGGGTGGTCAAGAGCCACAGAGAAGGAAGCGGAGGTTATTTTGCTCACTGAATTCCTTGCTCCCCACTGCGCCTGCTCCACTGACCGGAACGTTTACGGAGAGCTGAGAAGAATTTTGTAACGTGACCAAGAGAAATATTTCTTCTCTGGACACTGGCCGCGTTCATTTCCAGAAGTTAAAAGCTTTTTATATAACATTCCCCTCCCAGGGCTAGACCTTATGGCATCTCGTTTCATGAGTATTTCAGAACAAAACCTATAATACTGGCTTCAGGAAAATGTCAGCAGTCGCATTAAGAAAGTTAAACAAAGTTCCACTTGCATTATGGCCTTGCCTTTTTTTTTTTAGCTCCTAAACAGTCAAACATCATACTTATTTTAGGCTTGAGGTGCAGTCTGTGTGACACCACATCATAAAATTCCTTGTAGTTTATAGTATGGTTTTGCTTTTTTGCAGCAGCTAATAAAAACCTGCTACCTGCATTGTTTCCCACCCTATAATAATAAATTGCCAAATATCTCATGCAAAGGGCCATTTATTGAAAGTTCCAGAGGGATTAAGTACTTTCCATGGTATGCCAGTATCTTGCCCCTCAGTTGACTGAACGTAATAATCCTTTTGCACCGACACAGAGTATTTGGCTAATGGCTGCATTTGTGCACTGGTTTTAAGCAATGACAACAAACAAAGGAAAGTTGTGCTCACCACTAATTATTAAAAACATTAAGGGGGGAGCAATGAGGCTGTGACCACAAAATTCACATAGACAAATACAAGAGTCCTCTGCACTCAACCCATTATCAATATATCAAGGACATTGAAACATTTTGTGCCTAAAGCTACTAAAAAGGGACTGAGGGACTAAGTTTTACCCGCAACTTACTGGCTGCTTTCTAGGGATTCGGTTCGGGATTCGGCCGGATTCGGCCTTTTTCAGCAGGATTCGGATACGGCCGAATCCTTCTACCCGGCCGAACTGAATCCGAATCCTAATTTGCATATGCAAATTAGGAGCGGGAGGGAAATTTTGTGACTTTTTGTCAGAGAACAAGGAAGTAAAAAAAAAATGTTTTCCCCTTCCCACCCCTAATTTGCATATGCAATTTAGGGTTCGGATTCGGTTCAGTATTCAGCCGAATCTTTCACGAAGGATTCGGGGGTTCGGCCGAATCCAAAAAAGTGCATCCCTACTGCTTTCAAAGTAAAACTTCCAAACTTAGTTGCCCTTTTATTGGCCACCAGTGGGATGACCTGAAAGCAGCAAGTAAATTGCAGGTAAAACTTAGTCCCTTTATAAAATATATAATGAAGCAAAAGAAATCTTAATGAATTGGATGCAATTTGAGTGTAGGACAGGCCAGATATGGGATGACTTTGACGTAGTTGGCCAGCTTAAATATATTACTATATATGGACAAACAATCCCTGTTTTGTTTAAAGGGTAAGGCATTTTTAGTAGCTTTAGTCACAAAAAAGTTTCAATGTCTTATTTATATTGATAATGGGTTGAGTGCAGAGGACCTCTTGTATTTGTATATTTAAACAATGATAAATGATTTGCTTTGAGTGTATTTAGACACATGTGCTAAAGGGGCACAAAAGGAAGCCACTTCGTGCTCATTCAAAAATCACTTGTGGGCGTGAGATGACTCTGACGTTCACGGTTAACTTGTATGTCTGAATGATGACTCTAGAGGTACAACACTGGTGAGCACAGCACTGTATTGCAGGGTTTTGCACAGGACTGAGCTCCATTTAGGAGCACAGAGACCTGCCGAAATTCTAAACATTGTGGGGCAGGATGTGTGTGAAAAAAACAGGTTGGTTTGTACCAAGTTTTTTTGCACCCTCTCCTGACCTTGTAAATAACCCCTTAAGACACCCATTATGGCAGAAGTTGCTATCACCCTTGCTGGTATGTGAACACATCTACAAAGAGCATATGGTTTACTCCAACAAACGAATGTTCTGGGGCATGTGCACCGGGACTCCTTGTTGTTGCCGGTGAGTCTGCACCGCAATATCATTGGTTTTCCTACATAATGGACTTAACAGTCTTAATCTTTGGAGTGGTCCAATAGTTGAAATGGTCTCAATATGGATGATGCTAATAAGTAAGCCATTGTGTATGTAGCGATGTGAAAATCTTACACATTACAGACAGGCACATCCCTAGTTATATGGACGCCTAAAAGGTCCTTATGGGGACTTTGTGCTTATGTAACCCCTGTAGTTCTCACAGTGTACACCAGATGGCACTGTGCCAGAGTATAAAAGGTTTAAGAACCATGAGCTCGGGGTCGATTGCTTTAGCCCAACCAAGCAGGCTGGAAGGGAATGGGTAGTGTCGACCCTAGGCGCCTTGGCCTTAGTAATTAGATAGCTATACTCAATTATAGATCACTCTAGGAGTGATAGAGAGGCTAAATAGTTGAGCAGCTCAAGGCTCCGCCGAGGAGATTAGAAGGATTAAGATCCCAGGGTATTACTGACCCGGAGTAAGGACTAAAGTGTTGAGATTAGGGATGATAGGAATTTCCCTAGTCTGCAACTGGAAGATATCCTGAAAACTGGGCAATACCCCTCACATGCTGCCAACCTACTCTCTGCTGTGTATTCCCTAGCCTGTAGGGATTCAGCCTATACGTGCTGTGAGTATATATGTTTCCTTTATGCTGCTGTGTTATTCTATGCTCCATTGTGGATCAATGTGCTTGATGATCTATGTGCTTTTGTTCAATAAATACAGTTCTATGTTCAACCGTTAAAGAACTACTGGCGCCCATCATTGTGCTATTGCACCTAGTTACAGTTACACACACTACACCCTGCCTCCACCCCGCTGCTGAGGGCTTGCCCCTGAGAAAGAGAGCTCATCTGTGGTATCAGCCCACAAAGGAAAGTAGCTGTAACTGCTAAAGCCGCAAGCAGTTTACTAAAGCGCTACATGTACAGTATAATCAGTTATAATAAATGATGGGTGAATTTATTCGCCAGGCATGGAATTGCGGCAAATGTCCGCATATTGCCACCTGCAAATTTTTCAGCAAAACTGCTGCTTAAATTCGCTGCTGGAAAAATTTGCTGCAACAATAATTAAAATAATTTTGAAGCCCATTGACTTTAATGCATTTGCACAAAAGAGTCAAGGGTGTAAAAATTGTCGCACGCATAAAAATTGTCGCAAGTCAAAATTATTTTGATGCCCAGTGACTTCAATGCATCTTGCATTTCGCAAATTTTCCAGTGAAGCGAAAAGGGACAGATTCGCCCATCACTAGTTATAATTAATGATGCAAAAGAATGTGTTGAACATCAAACATGATCATACCATAGAAGTTTGAATTAATATATGGAGTTTCTTTCAAAATATAGGACCTCAAACTACATTTTTTCCAACCAGTAACCTACATATGTTTTCTTTAACTCTGTACAACCACAGAAAATGGAACCCCCGGATTTTCTACCATGGCTTACTGGACCAGAGCAAGCTTTGTCCATGTAATGCGCATAATGCCATCCCAGTACCTGTATAACCTGAAGAGTAATATGAAGGGCCACTTTCTCTCCCTGAGTTTCACCCAGCAAAATGCTTCTTATTGCATCCCGAGGACATCCATGAGTAAGGTACTTTCTTTCCTGTTATTTCCTGATGAGTTTCAGTCCAGATATTTTTCATCATATAGGATCAACAGCAAAAGTATGTGTTCTTTAAAGAGATAAACCAGATTTATGAGTTGGATTAAACTTTATAACGATGTTATTATGTTTCGGTAACTATGTAGGCTGGTATCTGTTTGTAGGAAACTCTACAGGAACCTGGTCTGGATAAACATCCCTTCATAGGTAAGTACGGAGTACCCTGGTCTTTCTAATATTTTATGTCTCACTATGAAAATATTTATTAATTCGCAGTTGCTTGGAAACCCATGGCAACACATATCAACACTCTGTAATGGACCTACGTGTATAAAAAAAAGCAGACTTTGTCTGAAAGAGTGAGTGTAACTGATCCACATGATATCTGAAGCTTCACAGTAGACAACTGTCTTCAGTTGTCCAATGTAGAGAAAGAAAAGACATGGGAGCGATAAATCA
Organism: Xenopus laevis; assembly: GCF_017654675.1. Classification (NCBI taxonomy): domain Eukaryota; kingdom Metazoa; phylum Chordata; class Amphibia; order Anura; family Pipidae; genus Xenopus; species Xenopus laevis. The sequence continues at coordinate 92,127,297 of NC_054386.1, read as the reverse complement.
ATCTGGATCATGGAACACCTTATGGTGGTCTTCATTTCGCCCCTGTGGGTGGTGGTGGACCCAGATCCAGTGCTAACTTTGTGTAGACCAACCGTGTTTCACTAGATTGTCAGTATTAGACTTCACTATCTTGACCCATAGCAAATGATAGCACCAGGTGGTTTCATTCCATTATGTTACTCACTTCTCCTCTGATGATTTTATTTTAGTTTTCCCTTGTAGTTTTAGGAAGAAATATGGGTGAAAGATTACATGCACTAAAAAGCATTTTCAGGAACATATGCGGGGGAAACTGCACGCTGGATTTGTGCACCTCTGTTAGACAAAATTTATTGCTACTCAGGGTTGAACATTTCTGAATTCCTGAGAAGTTATGCAGTAAACACCATAACTGCTGTCAATATGTTAGAGCCATCAGGAGAAGTAAAGCCATGTGTAATATCGACATACACAGATAGGAATCTCTTTTGCTGTTGGGTTGGACTGCAAAGCAGGCAGTCTGCTTACTTGCTGTCTGATATAGGGTCCAAGATGGCTGTTAGAGCCCAGACACTGGAGTTTGTCCAGTTCTTATTCTTCCATCTGCAGAAGTAAGAAACTACATGCATATTATGGCTTTTGTCACATCCACAAGCCTTGAAGCAAACTAAAAGAATAGTCCAGACAAAAATAAATCGGCAGCAGAAAAGTTAACATGTGTCTCTCAACTATATTGCATCTGCCTGCATTCTCAAGACTCTTGCTCCAGTCCCGTGCCCCATAGAATCAACTTTTTGCTTTTCCTGGCCAATACAGGGAGAATAATGAAAATAAACATATAATTAAGGAGTTGGTTGGTGCAATGAGGCTGAGACCACACAATTCATATAGACAAATACAAAAGGTCCTCTGCACTCAACCCATAATATTTTTAGGACATTAAAACATTTTTGGGGGAATGTAATAAAAGTCGGTAATGGAAAAATTATTCGAAATGCGAAAAGTTATGCCTTTGCGCAAATAAATTTTTCTTTGCGCAAATTTAATATCGATTTTACAAACCCAGAAACTGCTTGGCGACCTCATCTGACGGTGGAAGACAGTTTGCGAGTTTTATAGTTTGTGCCAGTGCGCAGTGAATGTAATAAAACTTCTTACTGAAAAAGTTATGTTTCCTCCAAAAGATTACGACAACTTCAAGCACTTAAAAGTGTGGAATTGAAATTCACAATGTGCAATTAAAATTCGCAATGCAATAACAGTTTAAGGAAGAAAATTACATTGCGAAATGTAAATTTTTATACTTATTGCTACAAATAGTTTTTCTCTTTGCAACTTTTATTACATTTCCCCATTTGTACCTTAAGCTACTAAAAATGCCTTACCCTTTAAACAAAACAGGGATTGTTTGTCCATATATTGCAATATATTTAAACTGGCCACATCAAAGTCATCCCATATCTGGCCAGTCCTACACTCAATTTTCATCTGATTCATTAAGAATTCTATTGCTTCATTATACATTTTACAAAGGGACTGAGTTTTACCTGCAACTTACTTGCTGCTTTCAAGGTTAAAACTCCCAATCTTGGTTGCCGTTTTATTGGCCGCCAGTGGCATCAACTGACTATAGCTGGAAAGGGTGGCAGCTACAACATGGAGCTGGCCATTGCTCCTTTATAAACTATAACAAACAAGGGAAAGTTGTGCTCACCACTAATTTAAAAACTTTAAGTGGAGGTTCCATAAGGCTGTGACCACAAAATTCACATAGACAAATACACTTCCTGAAAATAAACATTATGATCAAATGTTATAGATTGTCCCTATACAACCAACATCCATACTGGACCATCTTATACTCCATTATTTCATAATACAGGTATGGGACCTGTTATCCAGAATCCACGACACCTAGTTCTTTTCGGCATGTTAACATTAAATAAACCTTATAGGCTGGTTCTGCTTCCAATAAGGCAGTGATCCCCAACTTTATTTCCCCATGAGCCACATTCAAATTGAAAATAAGTTGGAGAGCATTTGGAAGCTCCTAAATGGACTGTCAGCCTACATGAGCCCTGTTTGGCAGTACACCTGTTTTTTATGCAACCAAAACTTGCCTCCAAACCCAAAACTCAAAATGAGGCACCTGCTTTGGGGCCACTGGGAACAACATCCAAGGGGTTGGTGAGCAACATGTTGCTTGCGAGCTACTGGCTGGGGATCACTGCAATAAGGATTCTTATATCTAAGTTTAGATCATGTACAAGTACAAGGCACTGTTTTATTTGCAGAGAAAAGGGAAATCATTTTCAAAAATGTGGATTATCTGGATAAAATGGAGTCTTAGGAGACAGCCTTTCCATTATAAGGAGCTTTCAGGATAATGGGTTTCCGGATAACAGATCCCATACCTGTATATCGTTTTATGAAAACAGACATAGTTATGTTAAATGGCCAATATCCTTAGATCTAGGTTTGGAATTTCTGTTTCGATTACTTGCTAAAATACGGCATTGTCTACAAAACTGTATGAATACCACTAGGCAAACCATTGTTTTATATAATTAGGACTGTTACTGGTTTGACTCAGCAGCGGAACTGGTTGGAACAAGGGCATAACATCTCTTTAGCCTCAGCAGGTGTTTGACTACTCCCCAATAATGCCCCCCCCCATGAAACTTAGGTATTTAAAATTGAATGATTTCTAGGAATAGTGATGACTTTTTAAAGATGAATGTTTTGTGTAAATGCCTTTAGGGTCTTTTTATTCCCTAAGGATCGTGGCCCTTTAACATACAGTAACTGTAGACTCTTGTGAAAGGGAAAGAGAGAAGCGGTCACTGTGATTGTGCTGTCACATTTCGGGAACAGATGTTGTAACTCCTACAGTAGGACAGCTCCTGAATGATGTTCTTCTGACTGCCGAACCTGAGACACAGTGTCTCAGGAGTAGGATTTTCTGCATTCTTCTCATTTTTGCAGACAGTTGATTCATTGGCTGCTGATCTGTGGGACAGGGGAATATTGCAAATGTGTTGACCCTTAACCACCTTTCTCCCTACATGGTGTTAAAGGTCGACTATGGCCATATTTTTGTCCTTATTTTTTTAAAAAAAAAATTAAACAGCTATTGTATGGGAAACACTATACAGAATAAACCATATGACCTGAGCAGCTATTTTTAACAGATCCATTTATAGTGGAAAATAACTTGTTACAAGGGACGTCTGGCTCCCCATGTTAATATCCGGTGTAGAGTTTGGAAAAGATACTGGATTATTCTCCTACGCAACTGAAGTCCAGGGCCAAGATTCTTTCTATTAAGAAAAGAACATGTTTCATTCATGAATGACATCACAGAAAGAATGAAGTTATCAAGGTGGAGCAGAATACCAGAAGATCTCCTGGGTGGTCCACCCCTAGTGGTCTTCAGCCAAGGACAATTTTCATCAGCCCTCCCTTATTTCTAGCAAAGGTCTATATGAAACCTATTGCATTGGTCCCACAATGTCAGGTATTCTGGTGGGCCCTAGGAGCCCCAGCCTTTGCATGTGTTCTACTGGCTGAGCTGGTAAAATACCTATAGTAAGACTTGAATAAGGGTCTCCAAAAAGTGTAATTGTTACTCACCACATTAGGGAAGTGGCCCAGGTGCACCACCCTGAGCCATCAGCACGGGGAGCAGACAGAACAACAAATACTATGGAGCAGGCATTCAAATGAAGGCAATCTTCCACCAGCTAGTTGAAGCAAAGTATAAAGATTTATTGTGTCCACAGCCTTATGCATTTCGTGTTACAAACATTTAAGGTGCCATACATGGGCCGATAAAAGCTGCAGACAGAGCGTGTGTGGGGCCCTCCAACGGGCTTCCCTGATCGAAATCTGGCCGAAAGTTGGGCCGATGTTGATTGGGCAGGGTAAAAGATCCCATCGGATTGCGGCCGCATCTGTTCGTTGATGCGGTCCCGCGATCCGACCACCCATATTGCCTCCATTCTGATCCAATCGTTGGGTCCTAGGGCCCATGATCGGATCAGCACCATATCGCCCACCTCAATGTGGGCATATTGGGGAGAGATCTGCTCATTTGGTGACATTGCAAAGTGAGCGAATCTCCCTGTGTATGGCCACCTTTCGTTATAGGCTAAATGTACAGAGCTATACACAAGTATTTAAACATATGTGCACCAATCAAATCAACACATCAATTATCCGGTGATCCAATTGCTGCATTCTCCACATAAACCCACCCCTATGTGTAATTAACGCTGGTGTAAGTAATATAAAGCTATGCCCAGCTTTAATTGGGTGCCATTTTGGTACACCTTTAATAAGTTTGAGGTTGGTGGGAGCAATATATTTTTCTGGTAAAATACCTGCCAGGTGGCAACCCTAGTTGGAGATTTGAAGCAAGCATGCATCTGTGCAGACATACAGGACCACTTTCACATCAGATTTTGAGGAGCTACAGTTTCTGGAATCCCATTTCTCATGGTAGAAGAGAGTTGTCGTTCCATAACTTATCAATCACTCACACTGGCATGTCATTATAGTTGTTGTCTCAAGAGAATGTCTCATCTTAATGCTTCAGGGCGTAAACTCTGGTTCAAGAAAGTGTCAAGGCAATCAGCAATCCCCTCCTTTGTTGTGTCTTGTGTAAGGACAGAATTTTATAATTGCTCAGTTAGTATACAGTAAGTATAAGTGCAAAGAATATTCCATTGTACTGAAGTTGCATGAAGAGGAGCTTTGAAGGCCTTGTCTCATGTCAGTGAGACCTAAGTAATTATAACATATAATTAAGAGACCTGTTAAAAGGATGCAAAGCATTTTTGGAACTGTCTTGACTGAAGGAGAGCTGTTCCATAAAAAATTTTCTTTATTTAAATTAGCATTAAAAATTCAATAACAAACAGACCCCCCAGGCCCACCTTACGCGTTTCGCACCCTCCGGCGCTTAGTCATAGGTGTATCTAAGCGCCGGAGGGTGCGAAACGCGTAAGGTGGGCCTGGGGGGTCTGTTTGTTATTGAATTTTTAATGCTAATTTAAATAAAGAAAATTTTTTATGGAAAAGAAAGCCTTGGGACAGCTATCTTTGGATAAAAGGAATCTTGATGTATATATCGCCTGTGAACTGGGGCGAGTCCCTTGGGCTTAACTAAGTTTAAATCAGAGGTGGACTCCCAATTTTTGTATACGAAGGAGAGCTGTTGCCTTAACGGTACAAATACAGGATAAGCAATGGAGAAAAAACAGAGAGAGATATTTAAATTTACTTTTATTATGCAAAATTTTATATTTAAATAAATGTAAATCTTTGGTATCCATTGGTAACGGTACGAAGATTGCGCTGAAGGTCCACCTAGGTTATGAAATATCAGTATTTAAAACAGATGTTCACTGGCCAGTAAATTCTTTATTAAACCCTAAAGCAGTTCAGTGAATACTGTTCAAGGTTCCTACATGGTAATGGTTCCTACATGGTAATGGAGCAAAGGGCTTAGAATTTGAGTAGGTCTAGTACCTCCCAGCAACCAATCAGAAGTTTCTCTAAGTACGACCCATGGATTGGTTGGTATGACTTTCACCCATTGATAAATACCCTTTTAAAAACCCTATAGAAATGTGCTTCCAATTTCTAACTTGTAGTAGTCTTTTTTAAACCTTTTTTGATTGGTTGTTATGGATAACTGTACTGGTGCCAATCAGTACCTATGTTTATAAATCATCCAAATGATACTTTACCTGGCACCCTCATATTTACCCCCGTGCTTCCTACTTGGTCTCATTTGCACATCACTTGTATATCTCCATCATTTTGTTTCAAAAGCAGTAATGACTTTTCCATCCACAATTGCTATTCAGTTTCTTATTGCAGAGTTTCTCTTCCCGTGCTGTCTGACTGAATCCGCTTCCTTTCAAAGTCCCCAAAGCTGAACAGATGCGAAAGTGAGACAATTTTCTGTTTACCGCAAATGCTGTTTTAATAATTAAACTTGTCAAAGCAGATGCAGCACTTAGTTTGTGAAACCTCTGAAAGGGCAGCCAAAAGCACTAACACATGCTTCTCCAGCTTCACTCATCTTCATAAACACCCTACTGAGATTAGTTTTTTTATTGTGCCCTGTGACAACTATCTGGAAAATGCACCACAGACACTTGATATTCATTTGTCAGTACCGATAGCATATCGGTATATGTCAGTACAATTCCAGGCACTAAATGCAAAGGCATGAGGATGATGATGTCACAATTCCAAAATGGCAATAATAAACTAGGTTGCACTAGTTTCAGTAAACCTTATTCCCATTAAGGAGTAGGATCACGCATCAGCCATTTCAATTCGGGATCTATAATCATCCTTAAATCATTGCAGTATAAGATTAGAACATGTTTTATGTAGGGGAAGGCAAAGTATCAAACCAATGTTTTCTAACATTAAATATATCTTTCTAACCCCATAATATACTTTTAAGATTTTAATCCAGCCAGGAACTGGACAGGCCACCACATGTCTCTCCTCTTAAAAGAATCAGGCCCATTAAGGCTTGTGTATCATATGTCTGTTGTTGTCCAAACCAAATTTTGCAAATTAAATCCAAAACCCGCGCTTTCAGGATACATACTGCCAAATCATCTTTTTTTTTGGATGCTGACAACGCAGATCGAATACATTTTCATTCATTGTCTTAGTCTGAACAGTGGGAACAATGAGCTCTGGTTTCAAGGAGACTAAAGGTGGCCATAGACGTAACAGTTAGATATTTCTTGGAAAAGATCTTTCCAAGAAAGATCGTTCATTTCAATACACACGTGTAGAGCTGAATCATCAGATATACAGATAGAAAACAATTCTATTGTTTTCTATCTGAATCATCAGATATACAGATAGAAAACAATAGAATTCTACCTGTATCTGACGATTCAGCACTAACAATGGCCGATGTTTGGGTGCCTTCAAAGTCACCCAATCAAAATTTTCCGTTCAGCCCAATCAACGAGTTGACCGATATCCAAGTCTTCTGCCGAAATCAGTCGGCTCTTTTTCCACCATACACGCACTGAATATCATACGAAAATTTGTTTGGTACGGTATTATCTGTGCGTCTATGGTCACCTTAACTTGGGTTTAGGCACAAACTGTAATCATTAGCCATAAGAGCAGAAGAAAAACCTAATAAGGGAACCAGCTTCTCATGGACAATCCATCTAAAATGCCTGATTCTGGAAGCTATGTCAGCACAAGAGCTATTTCTGAATGAACACTACCTAACTAAATGCATAATGATTACAGTAGAGTTTAGTAGAAGAGGAGTTTTTTTTCCATGGCTTGGGCTATGACTACTGGTTCCATTGTAATTAAACCTAAAGAAAAACATTCTTAACAATTCCATGCTTCCATCTTTGTAGAGACAGTTTGGGGGGAGGTAGACTGTTTGCACTATAATGCCACATGCACATAGGTGAGTACAGAATGGGTTTGCTGAGATGGGAATGGAAGATCTTGAGTGGTCTGCACAGAGCTCTGATCTCAACCCAATGTGAGATACATTTTATGCCAACAGCAAACCAGGCCAAATCTCCAACATTAGTGCCCAACCTCGGTAATGTGCTTATTGCTTAGTGGAATCAAATCCTCCCCAATGAGGTTCCATCATCTATTGGAAAGCCTTCCCAGAAAAGCAGAGGCTGTTAAACCAGCAACGGGTTGATCAGTTTCATTACTGGACAGTCTGGTGTCCTGATAATTTTGGCCATATTGTGTAACTGCATTTCTAGCTAGCTAGTGCTTACAAATGGTGTGTACAAGAAGAAGTAAGATGGGACCATCTGGGCTAAAGGCCTTGTCAAGCACCTCTCAAAAGAGTGATAGGTTGGTAAGTAGGAGCAGGCAGCCAGAATACCTTCATCCTGGCACCATTGTTAGAGGAGACAAAACCTGGTGCCTCCTAATGAACTATCACCCTGTTGATGATCCTCACACAAACAGGGTGGGTGGGCTGGTGCTTACTTTTGTATCCTGCTAACCTTCCCCTGCTTTTCCTAGCCTTGCCATTGAACCCTTCACTGACCAATACCCTTTAGACTCCAAGCCTACCGTTTCTAATAGAGTCAGGACTCATCCTTTTAATAATATAGTCTGAGCCCCAATATTGTGCTTAGTGTCCATTTAACATCTTACAATTTATAAACCTACAGCTAACATAAATGAGAATAATTCCGTATATCAAGTACTAGAAATTCAGTACACGGTTGGAATGAGGTCCCTGCCCTGAAGATTTTACATTTTGTGATATTTAGTCAGGAATTTTTTTCTTAATTTTTTTCTCTCTGGAAATTAGGTAACACCCACCCACACCCAAACACACCCTATGAATATAAATTCAAAAAATGTAGACAGACGATCATGAATGCAATAAAAAACTGAAATGAGAGTAACTATATTTACACCGAGTCCCCTGTGATGCCATATTTAGAAGGGAGATGTATAAAAGGAAACTCTATGTTAAAGCCATCAGAGATTTAATGGTCTTGTGCCGAGACTTAATTCCTGAGCTCGGCTAAACAGCTGCTCCGGAAAACACTGAAATCCAAAGAGAAAATAATAGCTACTGGGGCTTTGTTTTGATTGGAGCAAATCCAGTGTTTTGGTACATGGAAAGGGAGAGCTGAACAAAGCCTTCAACCCTAACTACTGTATTCCAAAAGAAAAAAAAATCTTGGGTATTCTGGACTGTATAATTGTGGAAAGAGTCTCAGACTGTTGTTGAGTTCTGACAGTTTTCAAAACACTCTGGAATAATACATTAACAATCACATCCGATGACTGCTGACCACCTCCTTCATTTCAGTCGAGGATATAACGTTATGCAAGGCAGTAAACACTATTTTCTGAGAGAGGAAATTATAGATCTGGGGAACATTTCTGCATAATGATAATACTGAACATCAAAGGTATAAAAGGTATTGTAATATGGAAAAAATTTGGAGTGTATATGAAAATCCCATCTAAGTATTTGCAAATAGAGTTAATGGTTGTAGGCTAGCACATAAGGGCATAAGGTCAGACTTTTCCTTGCTTCTACAACATGTTTGCCACATAGGGTCCTTTTGTGAGTAATATATGGAAAATATTACTTAGTGGTCTGCATTCCGGTAGGCTTATATAATCACTAATGGGAAGAAACAAGGTTGTACTTACTAAGAAACGGCTTACCTTTGTCTTCAGCACAATGGACTGTGGGTCCAGGGGAATCTTGTACCTAATGCTAGTGTAAGACTATAGTAAATTGAATGCCACCATTACTCTCAATTAACTAGTAGCTGTACCCCTCTATTTGCTCCAGATCGAGCCTGTTGAGGAACAAAACATTTAATCATTAAAAAAACTGAAGTACTGAAGAACTTTTGCAACTTGTCATAGAATACCACCGTCTATGCCATACTAGAAATGTATTTAAAGTTGTTCTCTGTTGGCGTCCAAGGTTCCAATGAAAACCCAGTACCCTTTATCCAAGGGGAGTTATTATATCTAAAAATCCTTTTTTAGGCTATAGGAAATTATCAGGAGTTTTTCTCCTGATCTCTGAATTGTATAAAGGCTACAGCTTATAAAGAGCACCCTAGGGTTACAGGTACACAAGTTCCCCAAGTTTGTCTGTATCTGTTACATAGTTACATAGTTAAATTGGATTGAAAAAATACCAAGTCCATCAAGTTCAACCCCTCCAAATGAAACCCAGCATCCATACATACACACACTGACCCCTCCATACACTCACATAAACTAAATATACTCATACACTAACTATAGAGTTTAGTATCACAATAGCCTTTGATATTATGATATTATAATAATCCAAGCCATTCTTAAAGGCATGAACTGAATCAGCATCACATCATCACCCGGCAGTGCATTCCACAACCTCACTGTCCTGACTGTGAAGAACCCCCTACGTTGCTTCAAATGAAAGTTCTTTTCTTCTAGTCTAAAGGGGTGGCCTCTGGTACGGTGATTCTCTTTATGGGTAAAAAGGTCTCCTGCTATTTGTCTGTTGAATTGCAGTTATAACTAACAATCGCAAGATTGTATTGTCTCATCCCTTGTCTAGATACTTGCTTCAGAGCAAAAATCATGATTAGCCCTTTGCATGTAAGTGTAACGTACTCGTCAAGCAGGAACCATGAAGGCAACTTGTACACTCAGGTGCCCAAGGGACCCCTGTGGATTCCGGTGTTCACCAACGTCCTTTTGGGGCCCTGGGCTTTCTGCTGCGGAACCAACTAGGAATTTCTGGAAGGAATCAAGGTCAAACGGGCAGAAGTCAAAAACCAGGAATCAATCAAAGTACAATATGCTGCAGGATCTGTAAACAGAAGCCAGCTTGGGCACTGTTACCGGGAAGAGGCGGGCTTTTAAAAGGGATTTGGCGACAATTTTCGAATTTCATGTTCATGTACAAAACGCTAGCGTCGTGACGTGCGTGGACGTTGGACACCCGCGACGACAGGGACCACGAGCCAAACTCTCATGTGCCATGGGACCTGAAGACGGACACGCCGGGAGGTAAGGGAAGGCGTTGATCTACTGGCGCGTCTTACAATAAGGAGTTATTGGGCAGCCATAGTGTTATTGTGACACGTTATACCTGCTAAAACACACTATTACAACATTACAGTTATTGAATAAAGTTGGCTTGTCAGAGCAATCGTGACTGTTCCCATACATATAAATAAAGACGAACAGCCACATAAATAAGACTCTGAGCAAAATAACAGGTTTGAGTAAAGATTTTTAAAACATAAAACCAAAAATAAAGGGCTGCTTTCAAAAATTAGATATCTTTCCCTTTAAATGTAAAGACTAACAGGAAAGGTATTAAAATATGGCAAGAAATACAGGTTAGCATTTGCAGACTTATTTGTTCATTCAGCTGTTATGCTTGTCTCTGCATGTACATATATATATATATAATTCAAATTATACTGCTCATTATTATGCCTTCATCTCCGAGAGCGTCCTGCAGCTTGGCCAGTGTAAGGTTTCACCACAGGGCAGAAGAAATTCCATAATTTCCTGAGGTCACTGGATTACTGGGTGGTGAGAGAGGGATGTGGCGCTGGCAAGAACAAATTTTGGCTGGCTTCACAGGCTCCAGGAGCAAGCAGGGAGTGTGGCACTGCAGACACTGGGAGAAAGAAACAAAACACAGATACTGTAGTAACCATTAGATGGCAGACACCATTCCAGATGCAGCAATAAAAGTTATTTGACATTCACACGTAATCCACATGACAGAAAAAGTAGTTATTGAATATTACAGTTGTTAGAACTCTTATATTAAAACTCTAATACCCTTGGAAAGCCTGAAGCATACGCACATGTATGAAGATCTCAGTACCATAGAGCAGCACCCTAGAACCCCTAAATATGTCTCATCTTCCACAGAAAGGTCAAGCTGTTGAGGGTCCTCCAGAACAGGTCAGGCAATGCATAAGAAAGGGGCATATTATCAATATATTTGTACTGTGGATATGGGTCAGTTGGGCAGGTCTGAAAGGTTTTAGCCAGCTTGGCTGAATGAAGCATTAATATCAGTATGTGTATTTTGAATCTGACTATTACAGAACTGATCCTGCCTTTTTACATTGATGTTACTTTGCCTGTCTACAGACCGATCTTCATCATGGGAAAGATTAAAATATTTAAGTTATTTACTGACAAGGATAAAACCTGGGCAAGTCTAGCTGTAATATCCTGCCTGGAGTTGAACCAGGTACCTGGTGTTTTTGTGCTGTCTGCATTACAACTGCTCCATGTGAGCCGACAGCTAAGGCCCTGGTTCACTTCTATGGCTATGCAAATAGGTATGGCTAGTTCACCTGTTGCCATAGGTGATCAGTGTAAGCTACTAGTCTGGCTATAAAACCTCCTACTCTGCTCTGACTCCTTGCCTAGTATAGGTCTATGTTCCAATAGTTCTTGGGTGTGTTATATTGTCCGATCCTGTTAACTGACAACTGCCTGACCTTGACCCTTGCTGTTCTGCTGCCTGTACAGACCTCTACCTGTTCTTCGACTATTCTATTGGATCTTTTACTGTACCGCAAATCTGTTTGGTTTGACCCTGGCATGTGACCTCGACTACTCTTCTGCTTCTTGATTTGGTACCATATTATACTTTGACTATGCTCCTTGTTCCCTGTCCTTTCTGTATACGTTACGGTTCCTTTGCCTGCTCAGAGCTTCCCCCTTGGTCCTCTCACAAGTCCTGGAGGCATCTGAGTAGCGGAGGGCTCCTCCTGAAGCCAAAGTTGGCTGCTATAGGCAGAATTGTAAGCCGAGACCATGACCTTGGGGTTTGCTCTGGGTTTTATGATACCATATGTTACATTGGAGCTGTATTTAGGGGTATGAGTAGGAATGACCACTGTGTAGCCCATCTTTTAGGGTGCCCACTGAGCAGGAAGACCATTGAACACCCCTCAGATGTATCTTGTTTCTAGGAAAAAGCTACAGTTGTGGCTTAGTATATACAGTGAGGCAATAGTGGCACTTCATATCCGAACTGTGCAACATGCAACTGTTACTGCCAGCATCCCTTAAACTAAACCCTAAAAATGAATAGGGCTAAAAATGCCATATTTTATATACTAATCTTATTGCACCAGCCTAAAGTTTCAACTTGTCAATAGCAACAATGATCCAGGACTTCAAACTTGTCACAGGGGGTCACCATCTTGGAAAGTGTCTGTGACACTCACATGCTCAGTGGGCTCTGATTGGCTGTTCAGAAGCTAAGCTTAGGGCTCGTCACTAATTATCCAGCAGAAAATGAGCTTCCCCTGTAATATAAGCTGATGCTACAGGTTTGCTGATTATTAAATTCTGATGCTAATTGCACTGGTTTCTGTGCTGCCATGTAGTAATTATCTGTATTAAAGGAGAAGGAAAGCTACGGAGGCATTTTATTGCCAATAGATTAGCTGCAATAGTGCAAGCTAGAATGCTATATTTATTCTGTAAAATATTTTACCATACCTGAGTAAAAAGCTCTAGAAACTCTCTGTTTGTTTAGAATAGGAGCTGCAGTATTAATGTGGTGTGACATCACTTCCTGCCTGAGTCTCTCCCTGCTCTGGGCTCAGATTACAGTAGAGAAGGGAGGGGGTGGGGAAGAGGAGCAAACTGAGCATGCTCTTGCCCAGGGCAATGAGGTTTAAGCTGAAGGCAGGAAGTCTGATTCAGAAGCCCATGTGTACACAATAGAAGGAAAGAAATGCAGTGTTTCTTTTGACAGAGGACTCAGAGCAACATTACTTTGGGGGTTTACTGGTATATTTAGATGGACCTTTCTGATAAGGCTTACTTAGTTTTAACCTTTCCTTCTCCTTTAATTACTAATCAGCCTTATATTGTGACACTTCTATTCTATGTGTACTGTATATTGTGAGTGGGTCCCTAAGCTCAGTAAGTGACAGCAGCACAGAGCATGTGCAGTGAATCAGCAGAAAAGGAGCTACTGGGGCATCTTTGGAGACACAGATCTTTACTGCTAAAGGGCTGTGGTTGCCTTGGGCTGGTACAGAAACACAAAACATAATGTACAACATTTCTAGCTACTTCTTAAGTTAGGTTTTAGTTCTCCTTTAAGGGCAACATATTGGATTATAAATTAACTAATGGATGGCAGTTTTCATTATCCAAAATGCACAAGACCACTACATGCTACCTGTCAATTTGTTGCTAAGGGTTACTGGGTCAGTGCAAACTATACCCATGTTATAATAAAGAGCACTCTGCATAAGAACTATAATAAAAAAGAAAAGAATGGTCCAAAGAAGAACATCGAGATTCATCCTCAATCTGACAAAAAATATTTGAAGGTCCTTCTTGTGTTGTCAGTATACAGCTCTTGACTGTGATGTTAAACTTCTAAAAACTCTTTGAAATGCAGATAAATGTTACATACATTGAACTTTTACCAAAAATGTATGGGCAGCTATTCAGTATGGGAAATCACAAACCTTTCTGCAAGATGAAACCGGATCTGGGTTTGGAGAGGTATCAGTGAGCTTCACGGCAGTTTGTTGGATTTTTATGATCTGTATTTATCTACAGACCATGTGAAACCGGATATTTCTTTCTATTTTGTTTAAAAGTTTTTAAGATGTTTATGAGTGTCTTTAAATTGAGGTATTTGACCTTTGGCCTATGTGGCCTTATGTCCCAGTGTGAAGGTTATTAGTTCTTATGTTGCATTATTACTAATGCCAAACTTCCTTTAAAATGAGTGAATTTACGTTTCTTGAAAACGGAGGTCAGAAAGTAAACTGTTAAAACCCAACCCTTATTTTATATAATTGTTTTATTTCTCAATGATAGGAAATGTCATATTTAAAATAAGGCCTCTGATTCCAACCCTGACTGTAGCAATCTCGTTGTCGGGAACCTTGCTTGGCGGTGGGTACACTCACAGTGCACAGGGTAACCCTGCAGATTCCGGCATTCACCGACGCCCTTTTGGGGCCATGGGCTTTCTGCTGCGGAAAACACAAGGAAGAGTTCGTGACAACAACATGTCCATAAACGAGGTACCGCCAAGGATGAAGAGGAGACGTAGTCGAGAATTAGGCAAGAGGTTCAAGGCGGCGGCAATAATCGGAGTCAAAAATTCAGACGGGAGTCAAAAGCCAGGAATTCAGATTACAAACAAATGCTTAGGCAGGAACAGAAATACTGGAACCAGCTTGGGCATATTCAAAATGGTGGAGGAGCCTTTTAAAGATGCTTTGGCGCCAATGAACGGCAGGGTCAAGAGAAGTCAAACCCAGAAATGCGCACCCAAGATCGCAGAGAGACGCGCCGGGAGGTAAGAGAAGAAGCGGTTCTCCAGGCACGTCTTACAGTCTCTTTTCCTTTGTCCAGTAGAGCCATCATGCAGAATTTTACCTTAGCCCCCACCCCTTGCCATAGAAACAGTGATGATTCCTATTCTCAAAAAAGTATTTTTTCTACAATCTCAGGTCTGACCTTCTGACTTAGGCATGATGCAACATGAGATGGAAGTTGTGCCACGTGTCCCAGTGCAGCCAAGCAGTATAGCAGGCAATACTGCCCATTCTGTGCATTTGTGCACGATGTTGCCACTGATAATAAATGGGGGCCATTATGTTAATGTAATGTTGCCAAATATACATTGTATTAAAATGCATAATGAATAAAACATACTATCAAAACACAGTTGTATTGTTGTTGTAAGGATTCAGTTGGCAGCTCACGTAGACACAGTCATGGAGGGTGACCATGCACATCTGACCACAAGGCCCTTCTGCTCATGGTTTCATACACCTTGGAGCCCTATTTTGATTTATTTTTATACTTTGAAAATTGATTCCACCTAGAGGCAAATGTGACAACAGACATCCCATTCAGGTACTTTTTAAATGCTGGGACACGATTTTGTCCTATTTGCACCCAGCCATGTACTGTGTTGCCCCAATTCACACAAAAAGCTGGCCTTGATCACACCCCCATTCCTAGGATCCCTTAAAGTAAATTAGATTCTATAAGTACATAGACTTTATGGGTCTGTTTAACTGCCCCTGGTGCTGTTAGACACCTCCCACGGTTCTTGTAGGCCAGGTCACCTATCATAGTTTCTGGCTACTTGCAACACTACAGGAGGGATCTCCTTCAGTGGAAAAGAAATACCCAATCCATTTTATGTCACTGTGCCATCTGGTTGTTCTAACTCCATACTACTTCCACTCAGTGGAGTGGGTGCTGCTCTTGCTAAGCTGGCCTGTCTAACTCACAACTGTAATAGGTGTGCTATGAAAGAACTGCAATGCACTGCCCTTTGGGGTTTTGCTCTCCAATTTCTAGAATGTTGCTGGTCTCCTAAGGATCCAAAGCTTGATACTGTGGGCTTATGTTTAAGGCTCTTAGCATATCCAACCATAGTTCTAGGTGGAGACTAAGGATGCACCGAATCCAATATTTGGGATTCGGCCAAATCCCTGAATCCTTGGTGAACGATTCGGCCAAATACCGAACCGAATACGAATCCTAATTTGCATATGCAAATTAGGGGCAGGAAAGGAAAAAGTGGGAAAAAATCTTCTTTTGTGACAAAAGTCACGGGATTTCCCTTCCCACCACTAATTTACATATGCAAATTAGGATTTGGATTCGGTTCAGCTGCTGAAAAAGGCCGAATCCTGAACCGAATCCTGGATCCGGTGCATCTAGGGTTGCCACCAGGCCGGTACCGGCCTGGCCGGTAAAAACGATGGCTCATCCCAATGTTATTAATAGGGAAAAAGGATAAATATATAGGAAAGACGGTATTTTTTTCCAAAAAAGGTGGCAACCCTAGATGCATCCTTAGTGGAGACCAAAGGAGATGAGCCATGTGCTCCTCCCATTTTGCTGTATAAACTATGGACAAACACAGGTCTCATTAACTCTGGGCCATTTGGGGAACACTCCCTCCCCAAAGGAACTGTGAATTCTTGAGCAGCAGGGAGAAGCAAATTAAATTCTTTTAAGGTGCAGCAGCCCAAAAATTGGGACCCGACAGTCTACAGAGCACCAAAAGTATTAGGGTTGGCATATGCTCTTATAGGAAATAACAGGCAACACGATTGTCATCTTGTGCCTCTGGGGCTTTTTGGCAACACTCCTGATATATTTACAGTGGCAGGGAACTTCATGATTGGGTTAAAAGGCCCCCCAGCCATCTATTGACACATTACTTCTGTTTTTCCCTTTCTTCTCCACTATTTGTCCACTAGGCTGTACAGAAAGAAGAGCAGAATAAAAGTGGATACCAACACACGGTCTAGCAAAGGCCACATAATAATAACAGTAATATGAGAGACATAAACACCCAGCTATTATTGGATAGGTAATAAAGATGGCATGATATCCGGAAACAGGCTGATGTCTAGGGGTAAGGAGCCTGAAAGGATTAAAATAAATCTGTGGAAAATGCATTTCGAAAGGGCAACATAAAAAATGATATTTTAATAAACACAAATCTATTTCCACATAATAAAATTAAGAAAATGTAGCTCGACCTATTGGTTCAGATGCGCCACCAAGAGCAGCAATAGCCATACTGCACAGAAGCCTTTAGTGAAATGAGCATTCCTTGTGCTTGCGTGATTGGCAGCAATTATGTGCTACTTCCAATAAAAAAAACTCATTAAACTCGACTATGGGAATTCATTGCTGGCTTATTGCTGTCCTCTTGTGGAAACATCTGGGAAGACAGAATTGTGATAAAATATGGCATACAAGGCAGAGTAAAGTAATTACATGTGCAGATGTTCCAGATAATGGATCTTTCCATAATTTGGATCTTCAAGTCTACTAGGAAATCATGTAAACATTACATAAATCGAATAAGCTGGTTTTGCTCTCAATAAGGATTCATTATAACACAAACTGCCTGTTTATTAGCAGTTGAAGTCCTGCACTCTGCAGAATATCCACAGGTAATAGTCCAGATTTAAAATGGAGCAACATACCTGCCTGCATTTGGCAGTGTTTTACATAGTTAGTGAAGGGTTCTGTAGGGGAGGACTCAAATTTGATTGGCTGGAGCTAAATATCTTTTGAATTTTCTTGGATTTGGCACACAGTGTGTGAAATCCCAGCAAAAAAATATATCAAGGAAGCTTGGTAACACCAAAATCACAAGCAGTGTCAGACTGATCTATGAGGCACCAGTAGAAAGCCTTGTGGGCCCAGACCTTGTGGGCTATGTCACCCCATGTCTACTGTTTGCCCTATGGTGAGATTTGATCTCAGTGGGTGCAGGCAACGAGCAACGAGCTGCAAGCAAGAGGAACAGTGCAACAAAACAAAACTCAGACAAGGGAAAGTTAATTACAATCCATATGAGGAACCTTGAAAATCTCTACAGTCAATAGTAGGTAGCCAAGGCTTTTATTTATTAGCACCAAACATTTAATTCTGTAGTAATTATATACTGGGACCAGTATGGAGTAACTGGGGGACCACACAAGTCTCTGTGTCCCAATTGTTTTATTCTGAAATGGCCCAATCAGCCCCCCACAATCCCAAAGAGCAGTCCCTCTGGCATTTGCCTGGATCTACAAATGTTTTTTTCAAAATGCATCAGTTTATAGTGCACTGAAATCTTTTTTCAAATAAAGCAAACAGATTTTTTTAGATTTAATTTTGAAATCTGACATGGGGCTAAATAAATTGTTAGTTTCCCGTCTGCCCCCAGCCATGTGACTTGTGCTCTGATAAATTTCAGTCACTCTTTATTGCTGCACTGCAAGTTGGAGTGATATCACCCCCCTCCCTTTCTCCCAGCAGCCTAACAACTGAACAATGGGAAGGTAACGAGATAGCAGCTCCCTAACACAAGATAACATGAGAACTTGCAGTGAATACTCATTATATGGGCTACTTTCTTTCCAGGTATACTTCCAACTCGTAGACTAAAATAAAATGAAAAATCGCCTGCGCTAAACACATGTGGCTTCGGGCGGCTTCGGAAAACGAATTGCCACGTGTGTTTAGCGCCGGAGATTTTTCATTTTAGCCAGCGCAAGAGTGAGGGAAGGTGTTCGCCAGGCGACTAAATCTCCCCGAAACGTTCAGTGTGACCTTACCCTTAGACCACAATTACCAAGACCACCAATACCCCGTTGTCCAAAAATACCCATCATTTACACGGAAACCACAACCTCCGATAATAGACCCACAAGTGCCACCCTTTCCTTTTCCCATACCTCCGCGATTGAACCCTTTTTACCCAGATCAAACTTAAGCTATAGATTTTGTATACTTAAGACTGAAATTAAAACTCTGTATAGAAGATTGTTCTACTCTAGTGGGACAAAGGGACAAGCCATTGAGCTGCAGGATGTTCTATTTAAATGATCCTTTTAATATGAAATAAAATGTCTTTGCAGAAGCATAAATGGATAGAATCTCAAGTTTTTATTTCAGCTAATGTTGTTGGCTGCTGATTAGCCCATGTAGCAAACCAAAACATTTTGACTTCCAGATCAGCTTTGACCATACTGTTTATGTAGCCCAATGATGATTGTGCTGGCTACACATGATCCAACCAAAGCCCTGAGAGTCCTATTTGGCTCACTATGTGGGAGGCCAAATCAGCAAAGATCCAACCATTTTCTATAATTCATCCTTGTGGCAGTTCTCTCTTTTCCCATATCCCTTATTCCAGTTAGATTGCAACATCATGGTGGCATATTTGCAAAGTTTGTCCTTAGTACAGTCCTTTTGCCAGTAAATAATATTCCTACGGTTAAGGTTTGCCCCGGCACAGGCATCATACCACCACCCACCACCTGCTATGCCCTCGTGCTCTAACTTGGCACAGTTATGAATATAGTTGTCATTGTCTCGGTCCCGAGTGGTAAATTTCTGGTTATCATGGACATATGCTTCAGTGTCACGTGTAAGAGCATCTGTGGCAGAACCATGGAACAATCCTAAACGCAGTCGGTACTGAGAATCCTCAGATTCAATAAGGACTGGATCATACACACCCAACTTTATCTCCCCTTCCATAGTTACAAGTCTGATGCCCAATTTCTGAAGGCCTGGAGGCTGGGTTAACTGATGCATGTATTCATTGCCCAGCCAATGGTCTCCAAGGACACTACCAAAGCCAAATTTATAGTCTTCCCAGCCACGATCAAAGTCCAAACTGCTATTTGCAGTGATGTGCTGGATAACTGTCCATCCTTTGTCTTGCATAATACAAATAACAACAATTGGAACATCTGCTGGTTGTATCACATATAGACCATCCGTTGCAATGCCTTGGGACTTATACAAAATTTCTGAGCAGTCTCTAGAAAAAACTGAAAGAATAACATAGAACATTTCAAATACATTTTTGGATAGGTTATTTCAGCTAATGTACTGTTAAAAGACTTTTAGAAAGAAATTTAGCATGTATTTTTTTAAACAGGGAAATGGCAGGGCTAAGGACATTATTGTTTTTGAAAGTAATGAGGAGATTAAAAAACAAACAAACAAACAGTGATTGAGAAGGAAAACAATAGGAGAAGGCAGAAGCAAATGGTGCAGTATATCAGAGGAGAAATAAGAGTAAAACAGAATGAGAAAAATATGTCAGAAGTGAATAGTGAAATATAAAGGAGACTACAGAGCAAATAGTAGGATAAATCGAAAACAAAAATCGGGAGAGACTTACTGTTTAGTGAAAACGGAACCCAAGTAGTATATAAAAATGAGAAATCTTTATTAGGACATGCTTTAGCCTAACGCGTTTCGTGCCAAAGGTGGGCACTTACTCATAGGTGAGTGGTGAAATATAAAGGAGACTACAGAGCAAATAGCAATTGCAAATGGGTCTAGTAGCTAACTGACATCAGAGAAAAATTTAAAGAAGCAAAGAAGAGAGCAGAAGAGAAGACAGAGGAAAAACTTGATAGAATTGATGGGGGTTGATAAATCTGTGGCAGATGAGAAAGGATTTCAATGAAGGCAGGAATGCAGCTGAACAGGGAAGAAGAATAGGAGTAAAGGAAAGAAGTACATAGAAGTTGGCAGGGCTGTATTTAGGTCCGATGCTGCCCTAGGCATCAGACCTAAACACGCCCCCACGTTGTGCGCTGACTTCACTTCCACTTTCTTCCTCGCCCCCCTTCCCCTGAGCTCCGTCATCGGATTTCCTATAGAAATCTGTGGCGGAAAGTGGGGTGGGTTTAAAAAAAAAATGAAAAAAATAGGCACCCCTATATATAAATACGACCCTGGAAGTTGGTGGAGAATATGGGGAAAATGTGACGAGGCGCTAATAAAATATTAGATATTGGAAGAACAGTAGTGATGCGCGAATCTGCTGCATATTGCTTTGCCAAATAATTTGTGAATTTCCTGAGAAATTTGCGATACGTCGAAAAATTCACGAATTCGATTTTGTCGCACATCATTTTTTATGTGTGTGGAGTTTTTTGATCAGTTTTCTGTTTGAATTTCTGGAGAAATTTGTGAAACAGCGAAAAATTCCCAAAACTGGTTTTCCGCGTGCTTTGATTTTGTTGCGCATCATTTTTTACGTGTGCGCAGTTGTTTTTTTTTTTTTTTTTTGGCGCACATCAAAACTAGTCACGGCAAATTGTAGCTGTGATTTCGCTAACAAATGTGCCAGCGGCAAAACAATGGAGACATTTTTCGTCCATCACTAATGAACAGAAGGCAGCTGAAGAGATCAGAAGAAAGAATGGATAGGAAATGAAGTGAGCACAATATAAAGCAGTGGAGTACATGGGAGAAAAGAGGAAAGAGAAGCTGAAGAAATGGAAGTGGAACAGAAGTCAGGACAGGCTTTCTGTATGGGATTGGGATAATGGAAAGTTACGATGAACAAGATGACTCCCACATAGTTGCAGTTGAAATGTCCATAGAAGATTTGTCATAATAGATGCCAAAAAAATAGAACTGTACTATTATCATTATATTTGGAATATATTTATTTTGGAATTAAATGATTCATTAAATATGGAGTTGATTCAGATTTGGGAAGCGATCAGTGTGCTCCCTTGATTCCAGGACTATATATTTATGTGTTTTATGTATACTGGACAGTTATACAGGAGTGGGATCAGTTATCTGGAAACCCATTATCCAGAAAGCTCAGAATTACAGAAATTACACCTCCCATAGGGATTTCCTTTTGCTTTGTAATACAAAAAAAAAAAACTCCAGTACCGTGTATTTGATCCCAACTAAAATATATTTAATCCTTATTGGAGGCAAAACAATCCTACTGAGTTTGATTAATGTTTACATGATTTTTAAGTAGATTAAGACATGGAGATGCAAATTACAGAAAGACCCCTTATCCGGAAAAACCCAGCCCCCGAGCATTCTGGATAACTGATTCCATACCTGTGAATTTTTGTGAATTCCCCAACTCTGTACATACAATTTCCATTAATTTTCAAGTGAAGGGGGAATCAAAGCAAAACAAAAGTACAAAATAAGAGGGGGAAGAGATGAAGCAGCACAGGGATAATTATAAGCCTTTTTGGCCTGTTAATAACCACGTCTAATATCCAGTTATAATACACAAAAGCCATGAATATCTTGTAAATTATATCCTTATAAACGGTGAGTAGTGATGTCATTAGTTATAAACGGTGAGTAGTGATGTAATTTCTATCACATGACTCACTAACATTTGTGTATTATAATAAATAAAGTACCCCCAGTTGTAAAATATGAGGATATTATAAGTTACCTCGGAGTTCCATGACCTGTATAAAAACACTCGGCCTTCGGCCTCGTGTTTTTATATGGTCATGAAACTCCTCGGTAACTTATAATATCCTTATATTTTACAAGAGGGGGTACTTTATTCACTATATAATGTACTGCTGTCACGGTACAATTCTGCCCTCACCCGTTCTATAACTTGCCATCTTACAATTAAAATCCAAATTAGATTCTTCCAGGATATCAGATGGATAGTTCTGAATATATGTTTCCAGCATGAACCCCGGACACACCCAGAAAATTCAGGAAAGTGCAAGTGCAACCTTAATCGAACTACCTGCTGACATGCAAATGATTAGACATCTAACCTGTCTCTTTTCCATTCATTATGCTGTCAGTATTTCCAGGCAGGAGATGGTTATTAGCCCAAAACACTGATTCACAGGAATAGGATCCCAGCACACAGCCAAGCAGATGCATATAGGCTACTACTTTACTCCAAATCCACCTCATGTTGAGAATGTTCCTGTACAGAAAACCTAGATTAAAAGAGGTGTAAAAAAACATAAATTATAATGTTGATCTATGGTTTGAGTAGAGCCGTCTATTCACCACCAGCGTCCACCATAGGCAGAGTGTTTCCCATTTTTCTGAACGATGAGAAGGGAATTTGAAGCACTATGTTTGTCTTTAAAGGGATTCTGTCATGATTTTTATGATGTATTTTTTATTTCTAAATTATACTGTTACAATATAAAATGTCATTCCTGAACCAGCAAGTGTATTTTTTTAGTTGTAATATTGGTGTGTAGGTGCATCTCAGGTCATTTTTCCTGGTCATGTGCTTTCAGAAAGAGCCAGCACTTTAGGATGGAACTGCTTTCTGGCAGGCTGTTGTTTCTCCTACTCAATGTAACTGAATGTGTCTCAGTGGGACCTGGATTTTTTACTACTGAGTGATGTTCTTAGATCTACCAGGCAGCTGTTATCTTGTGTTAGGGAACGGCTATCTGGTTGCCTTCCCATTGTTCTGTTGATAGGCTGCTGGGGGTGAAAGGGAGGGGGGTGATATCACTGCAACTTCCAGTATAGCAGTAAAGAGTGACTGAAGTTTACCATGTCACATGACTTGAGGCAGCTGGGAAACTGACAATATGTCTAGCCCCATGTCAGATTTCAAAATGAAACATAAAAAAACAGTTTGCTCTTTTGAGAAATGGATTTCAGTGCAGAATTCGGTTGGAGCAGCACTATTAACTGATGCGTTTTGAAAAAAAACATTTTTTCCCATGACAGTATCCCTTTAAGAATACTATACCAGACAGACTGAAGTATACATTTTCCAACATCACTCCATTCATTTAACTGACAGACAGCTGTATTATAGCTTTATTTGAACAATATTCAGGTACATTTGTTGTTCATCAAGTAGAACATCCGTGCTATATACCCTGTTAACCATTGCTAAATTCCCTATCAGCCTTGCCTAAGGCTTGTCGCTGTTTCTGAAGGTACAGACCAGTGGCAGTACTTACCTTAGTAAGTTCTAGATCAGTTCAGAGAGTAGTACAACAGTGTTGTTTGCGGGAGGCTGCGGAGGCTAAAGCTTCACACAAGTCAATACGGTGTGAACAATATAACAAATATATTTATATGCAGGGCAAACACACAGCAGAGAGTGTTGGACTGATGGACTTTGTCTGCCACTGATATCAGAAGAGCAGCTCATTCTGATCATTATTTTAATTCAGTGAACTTTAGCCTTACACATAGCTACTGATAATGCCTTTATTTTAATACAGCACGTTAATTGCTCTCAGTGCTATAAATAGAACCATTCAGGCCTTTACATACCTTTGCCATAAAGTTTCTCGTTTAAATCCCTTGAATTTGAGGCCCAGGACACTGCCTAACAATACAAATTAAACTCCTCCTTATGGGTATTGTAATAGATAACAATGTACATCTTTGTCATGGTGTTTAAAGGAGAACTAAATCTTAACTAAAGAAGTAGCTAGAAATGTTTTACATTATGTTTTGGGCTTCTGTACCAGCCCAAGGCAACCACAGCCCTTTAGCAGTAAATATCTGTGTCTCCAAAGATGCCCCCGTAGCTCCCCATCTTCTTTTCTGCTGATTCACTGCACATGCTCTTTACTGCTGTCACTTACTGAGCTTAGGGCCCACTCACAATATACAGTAAACATAGAAAAGAAATGTCACAATATAAGGCTGATTAGTAATTAATACAGATAATTACTACATGGCAGCACAGAAACCAGTGCAACTAGCATCAGAATTTAATAATCAGCATTTTAGTAAATTAGCGGTGTCTGAGCGAATTTTCGCCTGCCGAACTGTTGTGATGGCTGCCTAGCCGTCACTGGCGAATTTTCGCCGCTTAGTAAATTTACCCATTAGTGTTTGCCCCTGTGTTTACTGTATATGAGAAGGTAACATATCAATTTAGTATCTGATGCTGCCAGTCAACTTCTGTCTTGCTTTTCTTGCTCAATCCCTCTAATCTGTTCCTAGACTTTGCTTTCTTGTTTGCTTTAATTTGTCATCTTGTAATTAGTGACAAGGGCCAAACACCGGATTGTGCAAAGGTTGTTATTTAAACCGGCTTGTTACTTCCGAGAAGCTAATTACAATGGCCCTACACCGACTCTTCCTGCATCCATATTCATAAAAGGCAGGAAACCCGTAGTTTAGAGGGCCAGGCCAATACATTTAACCTGAGGCACATCCATTATTGAAACTTTAAAATTTGCAAAAGGGAACCAACCAAAATACCCCATGCTTAAAGGAAAACTATTCCCCCAAAATGAATACTTAAGCAACAGATAGTTTATATCAAATTGAATGACATATTAAAGAATCTTACCAATATCAAATTGAATGACATATTAAAGAATCTTACCAAACTGGAACATATATTTAAGTAAAAATTGCCCTTTTACATCTCTTGCCTTGAAACACCATTTTGTGATGGTCTGTGTGCTGTCTCAGAGATCACCTGACCAGAAATACTGCAGCTCTAACTGTAACAGGAAGAAGTGTGGAAGCAAAAGACACAACTCTGTCTGTGAATTAGCTCGTGACCTAACATGTATGGTTTGCTTGTGTGCACCGTGAATTCTATGATTCGTTCGACTGCGCATGCGTCTGCCCCAGGAAATTTGAAGATCGAAGAAGCTGAAAGAAGATCCGTGGTGCTTGCTAGCAAAACCCAGGGCCGGTGCAGTTTTCTGCTGATAGGAGCACCGGCCCGGGGTTTCAGGTAAGTCAATACAATCACTTGGGGGTGCCTAACATTTGTGCTAACAGACTTTCCTTCTCCTTTAAAGAAAAATTATTTAAAGAAAATTTGTATTAGAACTTATAGGGGTGACGTTGGGAAATAGTGTGATACACCATAGAAGTACAGAATTTCTGTCTGACCGATTTTTGTCTTTATATTGGTGCAAGATACATAATGTATGGATTGAGCCATGTAATCTGTATTGGCAAAATATTATGTTATATGTATTATATATATGATGTCATTAGCGATAATGATGCGTGAGAAAGAGACGGGAGCCTCGAAATGTTGCAAATTTGTTTTGGTAAAACCTTTTTGTTTCACATGCAATTAGTGTCTTGACATAAATATATGATAAAGATTAAATCAATAGGCAGCTGAGAAAATTAACACAATAGTAAATCTGAACATTAAACAAAAAAAACTTAGATATCAATGTTTTCCAGGAAATAATGAGACTGAGTAATTTACTAAGATTTTACTTTAATTAATTTAACATCCATTTACAACAAACAGTTTAGCATTGTTTTTCAAGAACCACACACTCACACAGACTAACACACAAAGAATGGGACAGTAATAACCCTCTGATGCAGCTCTGGGCTACTCAGCCAATCACAAGCAACATTCAGTAACACACGCACCCTCAGAATGGCTCTTAACTAAGCAGTAAGACTATTACCTCTGTGAACATTTTGTATCTGGATGGGACCCAGAACATTGCAAATTGCAACATAATACAGCAAGAAACCATTTGTGACATGGGTATGATAGATATGCTACGCTCTATCATGTCCATCTAACTTGCCCCTCTATTTCTGTAGATGGTTTTGGAACACAGTGAAGTGGAACCTGACACAGAAATGATTTAGGTTCCTGGTGTAGCCAACTTACTAAAACTAGTGGTTCCCAAAGCTTAGGATTGGTGCCTTTAGGAGGCCCAGCCTAAATATCCACTAGGATAATATTTGTGGTGAATGCTTTTGATTAGTTCTGGAAAATTTTGGAAACCCTGTTTGGAGGTCAGCTAGGTGACATTTGGGATGAATAGCTGTGCACTATATGAACTACGGCTGAATAGATGATTAGGCAGTGATTTCTCATGTTCACAACCTCCAGGATAATCTCTGTGCAAAACTAATCCCAAAGGTCTTCGCTACTCACGCACCTATGCCAAGCGCTCAACACCTCCATGAAATATGGCATTTGTGACTATACAGCTTATTAACCTTGGGGCACAGGTTTTAGCAAATTAGTGAAAATGCCTGCAAAGATTTCTGCTGTTGGGCTGAACATCACACAGCAGTACAGAAACTAACCAGTAAATGAAAGCAACACAGCAGTGAACATAAAGTGACACATGGAGAAATATGTACATAACTATAAATACAACACAATGTGATTTGCAGTGTAGATTCATTAGATATCAGACAAACCCCATATGTAATAAAAGGCACTACCTTTGCCCAAGGGCAGTATCCCATAGCAACCAAGATGCTTGCTTTTAAACAGGAGACCGATAAATTCTACCTGCTGATTGGTTGCTATGGGTTACTGCTACTGGGGAAACAATGCCTTTTATTACATACAGTAAACACCAATTACTTTAATTTAATGTAGCGCCTAAATGAGAGCTCTTCCAACTGTGGAATTTCATTTAAAACCATCAATTGTGATAACCTGACTTCTCTTTAGCTTGTCATTAAAGAATAGGTGGCAGCTTTAAACACACTTAAAATTAGAATTTTTTCCATGTTCCAGTGTTTCCCCAGCCCTACAGCTTAATTTCATCCCAAAGTCTTGCAGCATTTTGCGATGTTTATATTGGAAAAGAAGTCCATGTCAGAGCCAGCTAGGAATTGTAAAGTACAACACCCAAGTAACCTTAAGCCAATAACAAATTGGAGGAGGATACTTACTGGCCAGTGCAACTGTCATCACATTCAACTACAGTATTTACAGTACAGCTGTTTTATGACTGGAACACATGTTTAAGCATCAAGTTAGAATGATGTTAGTTTAAAAACATCAAGTAGAAGCAGGTGAAATGCAACAGCAAACACAAAGCAAATAAGATCCCGGCAAAAGGAAAGTGAACAACCCAGGGCTGTGTTTAGACAAATACTAATCAAAGATATATTTACTGTAGAGAGACCTGCTTATTCCCAAGTGACAGATGGGGTGATGTAACAATAATAATGAAAAGAATGTGAATGGCTGAGGCTGGCTATGTATGACAGGCAGAAGATCTACATCTTAAAACCATGTTATGGGTGAAGTAAGCCTTTATTGAAGGACCCCAAACTGAGAATAACAAAAATGGAGGTGCACAGGGAGGAAGATTAATAAATATAAAAACTACCCCAGGATTTCATGAAGACCACAATGTACTAGTTGGGTGGAAGCCACTAGACTAAAGGCCATTATTTATTCCCATTAGCAAGATCACGTTTGCATTGGGTATGACTGACTGAGAGCAACCTGTGGGCAGGCAACTACCTCCTCTTCCCAACACCACTCTTTCCAGCTTTCCCACTCCCACTGGACTTGCTTGATGATTTTGAGGTGAAAAGTCTGGTCATGAATTCTGAAACGTCAGGCAGTTCTGGGTTGGTGTTGAGCATATTCATAGATTGCTCCATTTCCTAGAGAAAAAAAAAAGATCATGCAAAATTGGAGTCATCTGTCTATATGACACACAAACATTCATACAAACACTGGATTCCTCATTTATACCAGAGACTGCTTGCCTCAAAAAAAATGTTTCTGTAGCATTCTGTTGTCCAGTATAAAAAGGAAAACTGGGTAAATAGATAAGACTGTGCAAAATAAAAAATGTATCTAATATAGTCAGTTAGCCAAAAATGTAATGTATAAAGGCTGGAGTGACTGGATGTGTAACATAATAGCCAGAATTCTACTTCCTGATTTGTAGCTCTCCTGGTTTCCACTGATTGGTTAACAGGCAGTAACCAATCAGAGACTTGAGGGGGGGGCACATGGGTCATAACTGTTGCTTTTGAATCTGAGCTAATGATCAATTGCAAACTCGATGAACAGTTATGTCCCATGTGGGCCCCCTTAAAGTCGCTGACTAACTCAGAGTTATAGAGCTGAAAAGCAGGAAGTAGTGTTCTGGCTATTATGTTACACATCCAGTCACTCCAGCCTTTATACATTACATTTTTGGTTAACTAACTATATTAGAAACATTTTTTACAGGAAGAAACACTAAGCAGGACACAAGAAGAATTGTGATTATATGAAGGCAGTGAGATGCCCAGAGCTGACACTAAGCAGATAAGTGAGTGTGCAATTACAGTGCAGTACTCCGAGAATTTCTACAGGACTTAGGACAGTCATCCACACAACAGCTGCCATTATAAAGTCAATTTAACCCTTTCAGGGCAGTGTCAGGTCTTGTGATGCTAAACCAGAAGCCTCACCCTAAAAATTAAAATCTAAATGACTGTATTGATATTGCAGTTTTGCACTAAGGCATGCTTTATGCTGGTGCTCTACCAAGTAGTTACTTCATTCCCTTGCTGTTGTTTCTATAAGGATACACCCTAATAGACATACTGCATAGTATTATATCTATAATATAAACATGTACAAACAAGTGTCAAAATATAAAGCAGATAAATAAGGGAGTGTATGTAAAATAACCATGTTCATACCAAAATGGGAAAGGCTGAATGAGCAACAGCCAATCAGAAAAGAAGCCAAGCAAGAGTTTGCCTTGCACATTACAAAAACTGTGGGACCGTGTTAGCCAGTAGCAAAAATAACAAATAAAAAAACAAACAAATACAAAAAGTATTGTAGAAGTGATACCTATATTGGCTAACAATAAAAATACATTGCAAGCTTTCGGAGCACCAAGGCCCCTTCGTCAGGCAAAATACTGTATTTTGCCTGTCGAAGGGGCCTTGGTGCTCCAAAAGCTTGCAATGTATTTTTATTGTTAGCCAATATAGGTATCACTTCTACAATACTTTTTGTATTTGTTTGTTTTTTTTATTTGTTATCCTTGCACATTACAAATAATTTAGTGACATGAATTTTCAAACCTACACTCTACCAGGGACATTAAATTCCTTTAACTGCCAACAATTTAGAATTCAAGACTCCCAAAAGGTGACAGCCAAAAGGTTAAATCCAAAATGGATCCGGTTCATGGTTAAAATTGATATTTGTTTTCTAAAAGGACAAGGAAAGGCAAATTCATTAATGAAGAGGAGGGGTGGTGCAGATAAAATTAGAGATTTAATTTGATTTTTCCGCAGACGGATGCTCCTTGTAGCACCCGAGATGGCTGCCTACACACCAATATTGCAACTAAAAAAAATACCCTTTTTGGGTTAGGAAAGAAATCATGGAGTGAATTATATGCATTGTAAACAGTATAATTGAGAAATAAAAACAACACCATAAAAATCATGACATAATCCCTTTAAGGTTGCCAGGAGATGCCTGGCAAAGGTTAGAATCATGGTGGCATTGTGCTGCCGTACTATTTTCCAAGGCCGGTGATTATTTTATTAAAAGGAATACCAGCCAGGGGAAATAAACTTCACTGGACCTTTGCCCAACATATTGGCTTTCCTTGTCCTTTAAATCTGCAAGAGTCTTTCTAAATGATACTGTGTAATGGTAATAAATACCAAGTACCGTTAGTATCCTCATGAATATTTTTTACTTAAAAATGTTAAATTAAAGGGATCCTTTAAGAGCAATGTGTGAATTAACCATTAGCTCTGCAACAAGATCTTTACTTACCCTTCTCATTTCAGGGTCACTGGTGTTCACAACTTTGGGCAGCAGAACAAAGATTAACAGTGGTAAAACCATCATCATTACCTGTGAAAATTACAATCATTTTAGAACAGATACTTTTTTGTGGGAGAGGGGCATGGGGAAAAATAAAGAATTAAAAGCAATCTCACTGTATACCACAAGCACCAAATGTGGGATCAATACTTTTTTACTGTGTTGATTTAAATGGTATCTAATGGATCAGATGAAGACACAATTTTCTACAGAAAAATCCCTCTTACATTTAGAGGCACATTTATCAAGGTTCAAATTTCGAATTCATGTGAGTTTTTTTAAAACTCCCATAAATCGAAATTTATTAATAATATCCAATTTTCTCAGACGAATTTAATAGACCTGAAAGCTCTAATCAAATTAGAAAATCTCAAATCGAATTAAAAAAAAAAAAACTTGATTGTTAGGAAAGCTGCAAACATCACCAAATTGATCCTTGGACCTCTCCCATTGATTTTCTACAGTAATAGTAGAATTTGAGTTCTTAAAGGGCCAGAGTATGATAAATCTTGAAATTCGAATTAGAACTCGAATCGAGTCTGGATAATTCAAAATTCTAATTTGAGAATTTTGACCAAAAAATTTTTAAAATTTTCACTTCAACCATAAATGAATCTGCCCTTAGTAACAGTACAAACCAGTAATGAGGACTGCCAGGTCACACAAATATCCAAAGTGGCACAACAACAACAGCTGTATTGCTATTTCTACTCTGTCTAGAATATTATTGATAGGGATGCACCGAATCCAGGATTCGGTTCGGGATTCGGCCTTTTTCAGCAGGATTCGGATTCGGCCGAATCCTTCTGCCCAGCCGAACCGAATCCTAATTTGCATATGCAAATTAGGGGCGGGAGGGAAATCGCATGACTTTTTGTCAGAAAACACGGAAGTAAAAAATGTTTTCCCCTTCCCACCCCTAATTTGCATATGCAAATTAGGGTTCGGTTCGGTATTCGGCCAAATCTTTCACGAAGGATTCGGGGGTTCGGCCGAATCCAAAAAAGTGGATTCGGTGCATCCCTAATTATTGATGAATGAACTATGTATCTGCTAAACAATCATACAATAGACAGAATTATTAGAGCGCTTACCATTGGGTTCATTAGAAAATCAGTCCAACCCCAGGTCTCCCTCTTAATAAAATAAGACGGAGGACCGAAAGATTTCATTTGGAGAGGGTAAGGCAGCCGGACAACTTCTGAGGTTTTGATGTGATTAACGTATCTGGCCCTAAAGGCACGGAGAAAGAGAGGGAGACATTCAAGAAACCAATAATCGAAAACAAACAGGCAGATTTAGAAAGAGACAATATTTTTTATTGAGTAGTGACATTGGTTAACCGATACATTAAAGGAACTGTTCAGTATAAAAATAAAAACTGGGTAAATATATAGTATGTGCAAAATAAAAAATGTTTCTAATATAGTTAGTTAGCCAAAAATGTAATCTATAAAGGCTGGAGTGACTGGATGTCTAACATAATAGCCAGAACACTACTTCCTGCTTTGCAGCTCTCTTGCTTCCCACTGATCGGTTAACCAATCAGTGACTTGCAAGGGAGGAACATGAGTCATAACTGTTGCTTTTAAATCTGAGCTGAAGGCTGAGGATCAATTGCAAACTCACTGAACAGTTATGTCCCATGTGGCCCCCCTTAAAGTCACTGACTAACTCAGAGTTGGAGAGCTGAAAAGCAGGAAGTAGTGTTCTGGCTATTATGTTACAAATCCAGTCCCTCCAGTCTTGATACGCTACATTTTTGTATGTCGCACAGCCTTTCTATTTACCCAGTTTCTATTTTTACACTGAACTGTTCCTTTAATAGTCTATACAGACTGTTCATTGATGTTTTAAATCAACCAGTTGTGCTACACTGTTCACATAGAACGATCCTGAGGGCAGCTGTTAGCCTGGCCTACATATGTTATATAGGGAGGCTGTAGTACTGGAACCTGGGAGTTCAAGAACAGCTGAAAGGCTGTGGGTTGGCATCTCATATAAATGGTACAAATATCAATTTTTTATTATTTTAATTTCATCAGGGTCATAGCGTGTGCTAGTGAGCGAAGGCTGAAGGGTCCCAGAGCATGCATCTTACCTGGCCTGATGATAGAGACAACAATTACTTACCTCATTTTTCCCTTGGATGTGATGTCCACTCTAACAGGCTCAAAACGATGAGCTGGAGAAAGAACTTCTACCACATATGAGCCAGAAGGTACATCGTGAACAACAAAACTGCCATCAGTCCTTTGAATAAAAAACATAAATTAGCCAACCGATCCCAATAGAACCACAACATTCTCTTGCTTTAGTCTTGATTGGAAGCAGTCTGTCAACACAAGCATGGTGCATAAAAACAGGGTTTGCCATGCTTTGCTATAGAAATTTGGGCCACTGCGGACTAAAACGTAAATATTACTAGAGATAAAACGGTCATATTTTACATACTAAACTTGTGGCACCAGCCTAAAGTTTCAGCTTGTCAATAGCAGCAATGATCCAGGACTTCAAACTTGTCACAGGGGGTCACCATCTTGGAAAGTGTCTGTGACACTCACATGCTCAGTGGGCTCTGATTGGCTGTTGAGAAGCTAAGCTTAGGGCTCGTCACTAATTATCCAGCAGAAAATGAGCTTCCCTGGCTGTAATATAAGCTGATGCTACAGGTTTGCTGATTATTAAATCCTGATGCTAATTGCACTGGTGTCTGTGCTGCCATGTAGTAATTATGTGTATTAATTACTAATCAGCCTTATATTGTGACATTTCTATTCTATATGTACTGTATATTGTGAGTGGGTCCCTAAGCTCAGTAAGTGACAGCAGCACAGAGCATGTGCAATGAATCAGCAGAAAAGAAGATGGGGAGCTACTGGGGCATCTTTGGAGACACAGATCTTTACTGCTAAAGGGCTGTGGTTGCCGTGGGCTGGTACAGAAGCACAAAACATCATGTACAACATGTCTAGCAACTTATTTAGTTAGGTTTTATTATTAGGCAATTTTTTCGCCATTTCGCAAATTTTGCGGCTAAATGAAATGCCACAGATTTGCCCATCACTAATTATCAGTCTACTTAAAGGCGTGCTTCATGTTTAACTCAACTTTTAGTATGTTATATTTCGTTCTGACTCTATCCATCTTTCAAATCGGGTTCATTGACCCCAAATTCTCTGTAAAGCTACACATTTAGGGACAGAATTATCAGGGGTCGAAGTGAAAATTAGAATTTATGTTAGTATTAATATAATATTATAATAGTGCACTTTGACTAGGGAATAGTCCAAATTCGAATCGAATTTCAAAAAAAATTTGAATATCGAATTTTACCATGAACTGTCTTTAAAAATTCGACTTCGACTATTCGCCATCTAAAACCTGCCGAATTGCTGTTTTGCAGTCATTCGGTCAACTTTGAGAAATCTAAGTTTTTTTTTGGAAAATTCTTTGATTCGAATTTGATGTAATAAGATCCAAATTCGAATCGAACGATCGAATACAGCCTATTCACCTAAAAATAATAATATAATAAAATAATATTTTTTTTAAAAAAAAACCTCCCATCACCTCGAAATTCGACCCATATAATTGCATTTATTGCTACTATTACTTATCTTTCAATTAACCCTAGAACTCTAGGTGGCTTGACAATTCCTGCAAACTAGGAGCGAGCACACAGCAATAAAAAGCTAAATAAATCAAAATCCACAAATAATATAAAATTAAAACCAATTGCAAATGGTCTCGGAACATCACTTTCTAAATCATACCACAAGTTAAACCCATATAAAGGGAATCTCCACTGGGAAAAAAATGTATAGTGAAAAACAGAGCAATTCTAAGCATCCATCCTATACACATTAATACAATAAATATATATATATATATATATATATATATATATATATATATATTATATTTATATAATAAAGTTATTTGTAGATGTAACAGTTATGGAAAGCAATACTCACTAGCCGCCACAGCTTTATTGTGTCTAGAATAATGTATATTTAAATAATGCTCCAATGTTAAGATTATCATTTTTTTTTAAAAATATATAGAATAAAGTATATTTTTTAATTTAAAAAAACTGTAGACTAAACCGGACGGAGTAAAGACCTTTAGGACGTTGTTTCAGAAGGAAGGATTAAGCAAACACTGGTTTCAGTGCAAGGACACCTACATATGAAACTAAAATAACCGATAAGGCTAAAATAAAGATTAGAATTATTTCATTCTGTAAAAAGCCCGATTGTGGGTGGAGGCCGCTTTTAAATATCCCAGTCATTTTCCCATTGTTACCGTAGAAAGCCGACGTGTTCTTCGCCATCCACTAACACCCGGGCACTGCTCGCCCAGTCCTGCGGCCTCACCCCGGGAACCACAGCCCTGCCCTCCACCTTGAACTTATCGCCGCCAGAGCCTGGACTCAACACGTCCAGATCCGAGAAGCAAATCTGAAGCAATGCGAACAGCCAGAGAGAAAGGCTGCGCCATTGAACAGAGACACCAGGAGCTGCGGCCGGCATGACAGAGGTAGGACACTGAAACAGCAACACTTCCGCTCTAGAACTTCCGGTATAGCACTTCCGCCACGTATCTCTCGGCGAATCGCTGCGGAGCATAAACGGAAGAAATTACCGAGATGTCTGGGTTTATGAAATTGGAACGCAAATGCGTTCCAAAATGAACCTATTTAATTTCAACCAGATTATATACTTTAAAGACACCTTTGTAGCGTATACAATTTATTACAATCCCTTACAGTAGAGAGCAGCTCAGACAAGCGCTCTGTTTGTATTTTCCGTACTAGTTAACCACTTGGTTATCGTATTTCTGATATCTGACCCTCCCCCCCCAAAAATTTTGCATTTTATAAAATCAGCCAACATTTATTTTATTAAGTTTTAACTCTGCCGTTTGATCAGTCAAGAGTAGGGTTGCCACCTTTTCCATACCTCTAGGGTTGCCACCTTTTCTGGAAAAAAATACCGTCCTTCCTATATATTTAGCTTTTTTTCCCTATAAATAACATTCGGATCAACCATCATTTTTACCGGCCAGGCCGGTAAAATACCGGCCAGTTGGCAACACATACCTCCCAACTGTCCCTTTTTCGGAGGGACAGTCCCTTTTTAGACAGCTCAACCTGCAGTCCCTCATTTGTATTGGAAAGTCCCTATTTTCTCTGCACTGAACAGCCAGAAAAAGAAACAATGTTTCTCACTTAATTGGCTTTTAGCAGAGAGCCCAGAACAACTAACAGGTGCAAATTAGATACTTTGTAACAATTTTGAGACACAAAAAAACAGTTTAGATAAGGAGAAATATTTTCAAACTTTCATAACCTGCCAAATTTTGTAAAATGAACTGGTAAGTAGGGGGTGTGGCCACAGAAAGGGCGTGGTCAAAAAAATCTGTTCTACTTGCAAAAAAATTTTTGTCCCTCTTTTTACTTCCAAAATGTTGGCAGGTATGCATTGGGATCAACCATCATTTTTACCACCCAGGCCGGTAAAATACCGGCCAGGTGGCAACCCTAGTCCCAAAGTGAGCCAATTGTATTTATGACCTTTGTGGTTCTCGTGATACTGACACTAAAAAACTACTTTTTAAAATATGAATGTACATTAAAAGTTAAGTATAGGTCGTGTTGATCGTTTTTTGCAGCGAGGTTTCTTTTTGTAAGTAATTGTTAGTTGAAGTTTCTAAACCTGACTGTCCGATCTAAGCCTGTCAGTTACAGTTTCTAATGCTAACTGACTCCTGCTGCACAAATATGGCAGCCCCCTCATACAGGAACATGGGGCATCAGACAGGCAACATAAAAGCATTGTGCACATACTTTACGGCAAAGCTAAAAGTTACTTTCAAAGACAATATGATATACGTTAAAAAAAAAGTTTAATTTCTGGTGTCAGTATCTCTGGTGCCAAAGTTTAATGAAGATTTGAGTATAGACATGAAAGAAGTCAAAGAAAAATGAAAATTAGTTACTCAGCTTGGCAACTTTTTCCTGGCCCGGGCCAACCAAGTTTAATTTTCAGTGCTTAATTTTATGCTCTCCCAACCTTTACCAGAACTCTTGAAACAACATTTTCACCCCAAGCTTCCTTGCCAGTATAGTTGTTCTAAGTGCAAATGCACCCACCCAGACTGCTCTGTTGAATAGTTTATATGTTTGAACATACAAGAGAGACCTGGAGTCATCCTGGACATATAAATCAGGGTTTCTACACCAGGCAACAAACATGCAGCAAAAGTATTACATGCTAATCAAGTTTTAATGCTGTGTGCCAGAAATGATGTAATTGACAGCAACTTGCCTCTAATTCACAAAAACTTTGACTACCATGGTCTTCTAAAGCTGGCCATGCATACGGAGGTTGACAAACGAGCGGATCTCTTCCCGATATGCCCACCTTGAGGTTGGCGATAGGCCGATTAGATCATGGCCCTAGGGCTCAACATTCGGATCACAACAAGCAAAATACGGGCGGTCAGATCAAGGATTGCATCAACAAACCGATGGGATGGGATGCAATGGGATTTTTAACAATGCTCGATTGACCTCTGGCTGGCTTTCGACCAGATATCGATCAGGGAAGCCTGTCGGAGGGCCCCATAAACTGCCCAATAAACAGCTGACAATCTGTCGGCAGTTTATATCTGCTCGAGTAGAAACAGAGAGCAAAATATTCTGCCCCTTTGCAGAAGCTTTCCATTAATTTGAATGACTGCAGCTTTCAGTGTGGTCAGGAAAGCAAATGGCCCTTAATGACAGGTTTAGGGGCACCTCATGTGTTTATAGACTTGAGTATTGATGCAAGCATTCTCTCCAGCTAAGCAGAATCTTGCACTGACCCATAAAATTTGTTGTCACCCTGAACCAAGAAAGTGGGGGGAGGAGACAGTTTTAAAGTTAAAATTTCAAGGAAACCGTTAACACCAAAAGTTATTTCTATAAATAAATAATTAAAAAAAACAGACATA
This sequence comes from Xenopus laevis, assembly GCF_017654675.1. Taxonomy (NCBI): domain Eukaryota; kingdom Metazoa; phylum Chordata; class Amphibia; order Anura; family Pipidae; genus Xenopus; species Xenopus laevis. The sequence goes on along the minus strand of NC_054386.1, from coordinate 92,089,910 downwards.
TAAAACAGAATGTTTGAAATCTCGCAGAAGGCAGAAGTGTTAACACTGAGCTTTCCTACACCTATTAACTCATGCAGCCTGCCCATGAGAGTGATTATGACTGGTTATTACAAGACTGGCTCATGCTTAAGTACTTTTGAACTGGGCCAGCTTGAATCATTTGTATTCATAAGATAAAGTTAAGTTGAGAAAACATCTTCAAACACTAACGGTTCCGCTGGAATTAGGGAAGGAAGCTCACAGCTTGCACATATTAGCCCTAATATCCCATTATACAGAAATGTTGCAATGCCAACATTAGTTTGAATCCTATCACCTAAAAAGCATGCCAGCAATGGGCAATATATTCACAGGTAAAAAAACAATTCATTTTACACCTTTCATATTTATTTATATATTCACAAAACGACTTGCCGATCATACACAATGTATTTATCCTTTTAAGTGTTCTTGTTCTGCAGATCACTGATACGAGACATGTCATCTGGAATAAGACTTTGTTGAGGTGTTTGTGTAGCCGAATTCCACTGTAAGCTTTGCATAACAGATTTGTTGTTAGAAAAATAAAAAATAGCTGTAACAAAAAATTTGAACAGGTTTCTTTTCTACTGCAAAATGTCTTTAATATTACGGTTCAAATAATATAACACAATTAGAAAAAGAGAGCTCCAGTTTCCAGTGTCCCATACTAAAACGTCTTAATTAGAGGCACACGGTATTGCAGGATCCTAGGCACCTGGAAGTGCGTTTTGCTCTTATCAGTTTCTGACATAGTATTATATCCCAGAGATATAAGGTTCATATCTCAGTAGCACAGGAGCTGGCTGGCCTCAGAAGAGGAGTGAATGCTCCTCCTGTGTCCAGAGTTCAGGAGTACAAGGTAAACGTCCCCTTCCAAACCAATTAAAGTAGCCATCTGCAGAATACACTACTTCAATATGAAGCAGGCCGTCACCACTTCACTGGGTGCATAATTGAAAGGCGGAAAGGACATAAGTGCTCTGCAATAGGTTAGTGGTTTTATAAGAGGTCACAAGGCGATGCAGCCATTCAAGCCTTTCGAAAAATCCATTGCAAGAGTCCATTATGGAGTACATTATAACAACAATTCGAAGAAATCTGTGAAACACCATTCAACGTAGCTGTGATAAATATCCATCCAGATCCTGGGAGGAACCAAGAAGTTAAATGTTTAGGAAACAAACAAGTTATGAGCGCTTACATACAAACAAGCTACAGGCTACTGCAGAACAATATAATTTGCATTACCATAACTATAACATTAGCAGCAACTAAATTTAAACTCATCCATGTAAAGCACCACTAGGATAATCATCCATTGATCATTATCTGGGCCCCTTATGAGGCAAATCAAAGAAACATTTTTATTTACAGTGCAACTTTGTATTTATACTATTGATATCGTTTCCCCTCTGAAATAAGGAATCCATAAGGATCAGAAGATGCAGTTATTTGATATAACTATTCATTATATAGATACAGTAACTGATCAAACGTATTAGAGGCCCTTTTCTTGTTAAATATTCATGAGTCAACTCCCCTACCCCTGCTGCAGCATCCTATTTCTACAATCTCTACAGCTCAGTGCAGTACAGTGGTTAGAATACTGGTATGGTCTGGAATAATGAACAATCTTAAAGGGAAACAATAACTACACAATAATACAGATAGGGGGTATGCACTAAAACTAGTTTTTTTCTCACTTAATTAAAACTTCTCAAAAATATTGGTGAGACAAAACGGAGTGTCAATTCGAATCGTAAGATTTTTACGAATGGACACCCCCAAAACTCAAATTTATGTGATTATCGAATGAAAACCAGCGCAAACAGCCCAAAACTATTGAGAATCCTGAAGGTAAAAAAACATGTTCCTATTGTTAAAGAGACCGTCCGCAGCTTCAGAGCATAATAAATCTAAATATGTGATTTTTTTTTCCCTCTAAAAATTCAAGTTTTTAGAAACTCGATCACATAAATTTGAGGTTTAATAAATAGGCCCCTTAGTGATGTCACTGCTTGACTACTAGTGATGTGCGGATCGTGAAAAACTCGACACTAACCTGCTGCTCCCCAGCCCGCACCCGACCCTAACCTGGCACGCTCCCCTCTTTATATACCCATGCCGTGATGTCACAAAAGGGGCAGGCCTTCACGAGTATATAAAAAGGCATTTGCAGAGGAAGAACTGGGGCAGAAGAAGGCTGCGGACGAGGACAATGGAGGCTAAAGTTTAGCCCAAACCCGCGGGTCCCGTGGGCTTCAGGCCAGCCCGCACATCATTATTGACTACACATGCCGAACTGCCAAACACAAAAATGTGTCATGGCCATGACAAAGTAAAAACTGTAACCCAGTTTTAAAAAGCTAGTTACCTTGGCTATGTTGCCTGTATAGCCTGGGACTGATGTCAAGTGATTCTCTTGCTGCCACATTCCACTTAATTGGCGTTTTAAAACCAGGATGTTTCTTTAAAATAAAATAAAAAAAAAATATCTGATTAATAAAAGTTACATAAAACAGATTCACAAGCTTCATAGTTTGATACTGAGTGTTCAAAAATATGGAAAATCTACAGGTGCGACAACTCAGCTGATTGTGAAAATCTACAATTATGTTGTTTTTTTTCTTTTCAGGAAAGGCTAACAAACATAGCTCTGAACTGCATGCAGATTACACAGTGTTTGTTCTTGTGGGATTTTACATAGATTTTTCCAGAAGCCATGATCATCTTAAATATAAAATGTTAAAGTAACAGTAGCAAGTTGGTACTTACTCATCTGATGAATTTTCAGCATTCAGAGATAATTGAGTCCACCATCTTTTCACAACTGCCTGGAGCCAGTTTAGCCCAACTATGACATATCTGCATAAATAGATGTAGAACCAGATATTTATATTTTACAGGAGACATATAAGATACACTAAAAAGCCCTTGTATAATATATGCTGCTGGTTTTACTTTTGGCTGTAAATTAATATTGTCTTCAAAAAATGGCCCATTTATTTGAGCTTCCCATAGATATTCTCTGGTCCCTGTGCGTATTTCAAATGGAGGGTGTATCCTAACAGTCCCTGCCAGAAGCCCAGTAGGAGGGGGACAGCTAATATCAACCCTGCAGTCACACAAGCAAAGACAGGCTTCAGTTCCCTATCAGGTCTGCCCAGCTGCTGATTGGTTCCTGTCCAACAGTGCAGTGTGCCGCCAGCTCCCCTGCACAGCCTGGAAATTCAGGGAGCAGGAAGTGAAAGAGAAGGAAGGGATTATTAGGGTGTTTGCAGAAACATTTCATATATAAGCCTGAAACACTACTCTTTTTAAGCACAATTCTATATTTAAAAGAGTATAATGCACTGGTACATTCCAGTTTTTCACACAAAATGTCTCCCTTAACGCACCATTATTAACCATCAAACCTCAAACTCTTCTACAGATCCCAGACTACAAAGTAAAGATTTCAAAAGGGCTAACATAAGAGGCAGAAGATTTTAAAAAGGATTCGGTCATGATTTTTATGATGTAGTTTTTATTTCTAAATTACACTGTTTACATATGGCAAACAATTCAATCAAATTTAATTCCTGAACCAGCAAGTGTATTTTCTTTTTTAATTGCAATATTGATGTGTATACAGTCATCTCAGGTCATTTTGCCTGGTCATGTGCTTTCAAAAAGAGCCACTTTAGGATGGAACTGCTTTCTGGCAGGCTGTTGTTCCTCCTACTCAACGTAACTGAATATGTCCCAGTGGGACCTGGATTTTACTATTGAATGCTGTTCTTAGATCTACCAGGAAGCGGTTATCTTGTGTTAGGGAGCTGCTATCTAGTTACTTTCCAATTGTTCTGTTGGAAGGCTGCTGGGGGAGGTGGTCATATCACTCAAACTTGCAGTACAGCAGTAAAGAGTGACTGAAGTTTATCAGAGCACAAGTCACATGACTGGGGGCAGCTGGGAAACTGACAATATGTCTCGCCACATGTCAGATTTCAAAATTAAATATAACAAAAATCTGTTTACTCTTTTGAGAAACGGATTTCAGTGCAGAATTCTGCTGGAACAGCACTATTAACTGATGTATTTTGAAAAAAAAATGTTTTTCCCATGACAGTATCTCTTTAAGTAATGTTACACATGGCAATTGGTCTGTGTATCCAAAACTCCTCATAAAAGTTTTAATGGCAAAATATGAGGATCATTTTCCTGCAAGAAGCCTTCCAAAGAGTTTTTAACTAATAATCACACATAACATATGGAGTGGATTCAGTGGCCATGCCTGGAAGGAGACATACAAATGAAAAGAATGAATTCAATGAAACTTACTCTTCAAATTTACTTTTAAGCAGAGATTTTACTAGTGGTAAAAGGTCCACGCAGCAGCCAACTGAAATGCAAGCTTTGTCTTCTTGTAGACTACAAGAAAAAAATTGTTTTGAATTAAGTATCAGCATATTTAAAATTTCTGTTGACAACACATGCCATAAAGTGGTGTGCTGCATAGAGTATTCTGGCCAGAAATACTCTCTTTGGTAGTAGAAACCAACATTCCTTATCTTTCGCCTAGGGTAAAAGTGGCCATAGACGTAATAATTACGATCTTTCCTGGAAAAGATCTTTCCAAGAAAGATCGTTCGTTTCAATACACATGTGTCGAGCTGAATTGTCAGATATACAGGTAGAGTCAGATATACAGGTAGAAACAATAGAATTTTAGCTGTATCTGATGATTCAGCACCAACAATGGCTGATGATTGGGTCCCTTCAAAGGCACCCAAAATTTTCCGTCCAGCCCGATTGACGAGCCAATGTCCAAGTCTTCTGCCGATATCGGTCGGCTCTTTTCCCACCATACACGCACCGAATATCGTACGAAAATTAGTTTTGTACGATATTATCTGTGCATCTATGGCCACCTTAAGTGTTCACAAAGAGGCCCTAACTAATCCTCTTGCAATACTAAACTGCATCTGGCATGAACATATAAAGCTCTACAATTGCACTCCCCAATCTCCCAAATTACTTATTTATATCATTTTAATATACACGCACACAAACTCCCTTTAAAAGATGGATAAGGCACCTGGCGAACAAGACCCAGCACTGTTAACTAAAGGTTCTGTATTTGTTTGTCATTTGATCTTTCCAACTTAATCCATACATGGAAACCAACACGGATGAATATTCTGTGAGCATTGGCAGTGAGGTACTTTATTTATTCTCTTCACTTTCCTTGCTTTTGTTTCCTTATCATTGCTTTTCACTGCTCTAATTCACTATGTCTAATGTTGTTTTACAATATAAAAATAAATAACATTCAGTTCTTACCTGTTTGTAAGGACCGGTAGACAATCTACAAACACCCCTAAGTCTTGCATTCTGCAGGTAAAGAAAAGACAGATACTGTAAAATAATCAGGGAAGAACCATCAATATCATTATTGGGTTTTTAACTTTCATTTTCTTTCAGCTACTCAGGGCATCTTAGGGAATGCTATCCTCACAGTTAGGAAAAACATGGTTTAGATATGCTCACAGACTTACTTACAAGTCTAAGGGACTCTCTAATAAGGTCAAACAATTCCCTCGGTCTCATTGCAACAACATTCATAACACAAACCCTCCCTGCAATTTTGCTGTCAGCAAGGTCATGCTGTTGTTTAAAGGAACAGTTACACCAAGATATTTATTTTTTTACAAAACCAACTCTAAATTGGCACATTTGATTTATGAATAGCAGCAGAAAACAAATTTAATTAGTAATATATATATATATATATATATATTTTAAAGAAATGAGCCACCCTAAGCCCAGTGTGAGGGGACATCAATCTCTCTGTGGCCTGAACAATTTCGTTTATTGGATTGTTTGACCCAAGACAATGCTGGAAAGTGGGAATTGGTATAAAATTGTAAAAATATGCTAGCTTTTCTCAGTGATCATAATTTCTGAAAGCAAGTTTTTCCCCTAATTATAAAACTGCAAATATCAGTATTAACCAATGAAAACTGTGTTCTGATCTGCATGGCACAAAGAGAAACTGTATTTCCTGTAGGTAATGCCTTATTGGTCACTGAGTAACAGTACCTTTTAAAATTTGCACTGTGTAAAAGGGATTCTGTCATGATTTTTACGGTGTAGTTTTTATTTCTAAATTATACGGTTTACACTGCAAATAATTCACTCTACAATATAAAATTTAAATGTGTATTTTTTTTAATGTAAAAATTAGTGTGTAATATTAGTGTGTAGGCAGCCATCTCAGGTAATTTTTCCTGGTCACGTGCTTCAGAAAGAGCCAGCACTTTAGCATGGAACTGCTTTCTGGCAGGCTGTTGTTTCTCCTTCTCAGTGTAACAATGTGTCGCAGTGGGACCCGGATTTTACCATTGAGAGCTGTTCTTAGATCTACCAGGCAGTGTTATCTTGTGTTATGGAGCCGCTATCTGGTTACCTTCCCATTGTTCTGGTAGGCTGCTGGGGAGGAAAGGGAAGGGGTGATATCATCCAACTTGCAGTACAGCATTAGGAGTGACTGAAGTTTATCAGAGCACAAGTCACATGACTGGGGGCAGCTGGGAGTACTCTGGGTACAAAAATACAGCAGTTAGACTCTCTATCCAGTTGTCACAGTGTGTAGATTTTAGAGGAGGGGCTGAAAATCTTCTGCAGCTGGAAGGCTTCACGTTAGTTGCATTCCCAGAGGTCATTAAGTCAGAAGATATTAGCATCACAGTCAGTAAATATTAACTTTATTTAAGGTGAATGAACATGTATTTATTTCCAAGCAACAAAGGAATACCTCACTAGGTATGCAACAAGCTCGTTTATGCTGTGTTTCCTCCAGAAGGTAAGTGCTACATTTAGCCTGAGATTCCTGCTAAATAGAACTTGCTCCATGGTCTCATGGTCTTTAGAAACCTGAAACAGAAACAAACAGTACATTTTAACTTTCCTTCAGTAATTAGACCAATTTTAGACTGGTCATTCCCTAGAAACAGACACAAAAATTTATTTCTTTCCCCCCTTTTTAAAGGACCAGTAACGGCAATTTTTTTTTTTGTTTAACTTTAAATTCGCAAAGTCTTTATTAATAAATAACTTACCGATACTCCACTTGCGCTCCTCTTCAGAAAAGGCGACAGGGCGACAATCCATTGTGCGGCACTCAATTTTCTTCCCCCTGCCTTCTATAGGAGATAGCCAGGGAGGAGAAATCAAGCGCCGCATGATGGATTGTTGCTAGTGTTGCCAGCTGGCCGGTAAAAATGATGGCTGATCCCAATGTTATTAATAGGGAAAAAAGATAAATATATAGGAAGGCCGGTATTTTTTTCCCAGAAAAGGTGGCAACCCTAATCGTCGCCCTGTCACCTTTTCTGAAGAGAAGCGCAAGCGGAGTTTCGGTAAGTTATTTTTTTGCGATTTTAAAGTGAAATGTGTCTTGGTGTATTTTTTCCCGTTATATATAAACTAACTTTTTTTAAAAAGTTTGGACATTACTGGTCCTTTAACACGATAGCCAAATGCCTTACAAGTTACAGCAGTTTCACTTGCAAACAGGATTATCCACTAAAGAATTTGTGTAAATTCTGTGGCACTACAGGTTACCCCCCCACCAGTTTATCTGCAATTCTGCTTAGCACTGTCAGAATACAATTTCGGGAGCCAGTCTTCCCTTTTTCAGGGACTGGCTCCCGAAACATGTCGTGAGTGAAAATACACCAATAAAGGGTGTTTGCAGACTAAAGTACTGCCTGTTCCTGGTCTGTTTCTTATATCTTTAAATTGGAAATATATTTATGATCAATATGCACTGCTTACTATATAAATTATATACACATGAAAAAGTATGCAACGCTGCCTTATTTAAAGAACAAGTAAAATCCCTATAAAAGATTCTTAACTAACAAAATTACATGCCTCTCTCCGTACACTAAGGGGGTTATTTATAAAAGTCTGAATGCCAAAAACATGTTTTTTTTTTACTATAAAATCCAAACTTTTTGTGGGGAAAAAAAAAAACCTCACATTTTTCGGGGGTTTATTATACAAGTTTGAAAAAAGGCCTAATCTGAATACCCGGCATCTCAGACCTGCCGAGGCTGTATATAAGTCAATGGGACAAGTCCCAGAGATATCCTACTCTGCAATGGGTTTCATGGAATAATCCGAAGATTCCGCGATTTGATTTTTCATTCGTTTTTCACAATTTTTTCGAGTTTTTTTCCCCAAACTGGACTTTTATGGGAAAATGTATTGATAAATAAGGGAAAACCTGTGCGGATTTGTTCGGAGTATATTTCAGAAAATAATGAGATTTTGCTAAATAACACCCTTAGTCTGACCCAGCAGAAGGCTTTTGTATGCCCTACACACACCTCACTGCTTTCTGGTCTCTGATTACATGCTAGGTCAGAAAGAATGAATCAGCACATGCACCTCAGTGAGCCCGGAAGTACAGGAGCCAAGTACAGGTATGGAACCGGTTATCCCGAATGTATGGTGCCTTGGGTTTTCAGATAACGGATCTTTATACCTTCAGTCTACTAGAAAACCATGTAAACATCAAATAAACCCAATAGGCTGGTTTTGCTTCCAATAAGGATTTATTATATCTTAGATTGGATCAATTACAAGCTACTGTTTTATTATTACAGAGAAAAAAGAAATCATTTTAAAAAATCTGGATTGATTATAATGGAGTCTATGGGAGAAGTTTATTCGTAATTTGGGACTTTCTGGATAACAGATCCCATACTTGTACAGCATTTTAAAAATGCAGTTGTAAACTAAAGAGATTCAGGATGTGACCTAATCTCCCTGTATGTTTACAATCAAATCACTGCAGAAGCACACAAAAATCTTTGTTTATCTGCCTCCAACTATAGAAAGGTCTTCAGTTCCCTCAACAAGAAACAAAATCCATATAGGAGGAAAAGTTATCCAGTGAGAGAGAGAGTGAGAGAGGGCTGAAGAGCAGGCAAAACAAAAAGCAAACATTTTTGAAGAAAATTAGTTCTCCAATGCCATATTACATACACACACCCCAGTACAGTATATAACATTCATGTTCCACCCATCAGAGTATGTAAAATTTGCCAGGCCAGAATATACTGATCTTGTATGGCTGTCAATGAGAAGTCATACCTCTGCAAAGAAACTACTGTATTTGTTGGAAGGGCCTTCAGTATGGGAAGAGCTGGAGTCACTGGAGTGGAGAGCAAAGCTGCGGCGGTCATTCTGAAGCTTATCGTGCAGGTTTCCTGCTGCTAGCTCATTTTCTTTATTTGCCATGTCACAGCCCCAAGCTTTTGGGAGCTGCTTCTTTTTGTATGTGGGACTCAGGGTTTGATAGCGAGCTTTTCTCTTGCAGTACACCACTTTGAAAAGGTTTTTGTTGGAGTGTAAAGACTGTTCGATCTGCGTTCTGTAACAAAAAGACACAATTTATTTTACTAAAGCACCTCATGTTCCTGATGCTTTGTAGCCACACTCGTCACAGGACAAACATACTGACAACATATTTGAAATGAAAAATAATCCCCATTTTAGAAAACAAAGTTTTCATTCTTATGATAATATGGGAGAATCAGAATAAGATACAAAAAAAGATATAGCCGATCCTGCAAGGAGAAGTAATAACAATATGCAGTGTACTATGCTAGGGCTGTATAAAAATGTATTAATAATAATAATAATATGGACACAGGTTCCTGGGGTGCCAGTCCATAACTACTCTCTAGATCAGTGATCTCCAACCAGTTGCTCATGAGCAACATGTTACTCTCCAACCCCTTGGATGTTGCAGGTTGTTATTTTTGAGTTCCTGGCTTGGAGGCAAGTTTTGGTTGCATAAAAACCAGGCGTACTGACAAACAGAGCCTCAATGTAGGTTGTCAGTCCACATAGGGGCTACTAAATGGCCAATCACAGCTCTAATTTGGCACCCTTGGAACATTTTTCATGCTAGTGTTGCTCCCCAACTACTTTTTATACTTCTGAATGTTGCTCACGGGTTCTAAAGGTTGGGGATCACTGCTCTAGATGCACCAAGGCTTATGAGACAACCCACCAGATATCCATGCAAGTGCTGGAAGGCAGCAAATTTTAACAAAATCCATTCTTTTAGCATTTATCTAGGCATATACGAGGGCTTTGAGGCAGGGTGTGTGGATACTTTAGAATGTACAACCATTAAACAGTTCAACACCAAGGGGGTTATTTATCAAAATCTGAAAAGTTCTCACTATTTTCTGAAAACTACTCCAACCAAATCCGCACAGACTTTAATAAATACATTTTCACACATTTTTCTTGTGTTGAAAAAGTCACAATAAAATTTAAATTTAGCTTTAGCTCTTGAAACCTAAGAATTTTTATTAAAATCGGGCAAAAGCTTCCTGTATGTTTTTTTTTCAAAAACCCAGAAAATCTTCCAATTGTTAACAGGACATCTGCTATTGACTTTTGTGTGTTCTCGGGAGTCTGAGATCTGACTTTTTTGTGATAAATACCAAAAAAATGGTATTTCCCCCCTTTAAAAGTCAAGACTAGAAAAATTAAATAAACCCCCTAAATCTCAGTGATTCCAGGCTTATGTATGAAAAATCCTTATCCTCAAAATCTGTTCAACTGAGAAGTATTTCTTGACGAGAGGGCCACCCAGGAGCTTTCTAAACCCACTAATATCCTATTTTTATTTTTTTAAAAATGTGTTTTTTTATGGAGTTTGTCATTTTCAAAACATACAACAAAAACAAACACAAAAAAAAGCCTGAAACCAAGCGCTTTACAACAGTCTCAGCGGCTACAATTTCATGGTATTTGGGTATTCCTTCAGTTCAAGGTTATCTTAACAGATATTGCATAATAAAAGTACATGACATACCTTATATTACTATGAGTAGACATCTGAGTGCTACGCTTAACTAATAAACCATTTACTCTATTCATTGTGTATTTTGTGGTGCCTTTAGGGGAACTGAGGTGGGGGGGGGGAGAGATTATGCTGTGGGTGGAGGAGAAACCCGTGGGCTTACTGTATCCTGGATCAGCAATGAGGGCATATGTGCCAATATCCAAGGAGACCAGACCTTATCAAACTTCTTTGGACATCCCCTACCCATGTACATGATTTGGTCCAGTGGTACCGAGCGATTTACCAGCTCTATCCATTGTTTCTTTTTTGGGGATTGCCCGGGTTTTCCAGTTAAGGGCAATTAACCTTTTGGCCTGTATAAGCAAAAAGCACAGTAGGGTTCGTTCTGCTACTGTGGGGGCAGTTTCTTCCACTTGGTTCAAACAAGTATCAATGGATCTAGTGGTTTTATGAGTGCTTAAAGGCCACTAATTTTCTGTGTTACCTTGGACCAAAACCAGCGGATGTTTGGGCATTCCCATACCACATGAAAATAGTTTGCTGGGAGACTGCACATTTCGAACAAGTATCAGGGATGGTAGGATTAATCAGATGAAGTCTGTACGGGGTAAGGTACTTTCTGTGGGTATATCTGAATTGAATCATTTAATCTTTTGCATTTGTCGACATAGATATCTCTAATATATCTTTCCAGATTTCCGGGGTAAGTTGGGGGATATCTGCTAACCATTTGTTATACAGCTTCTGGTAGGATGGGTTCCCTAGGTTTGTTTAGGAGAGAGTAGAATTGCAGCGTTGGCTTACAGAGTGTGGGTTTGCATATAAGTGCCTCCAGTCCTTGGGTGTGGTGTTTTCGAGGTGCCCATTTGGGCTCTGTAAGCGTGAAGTATATTTTATTTGGCAGTTGGAATTTTTCTTTTAGGGCATTGAATGGGAGTATATTCCCTTGGTAATTTATTTGTCCCAGATATTTAATTTTATGGTTGGCCCATAGTTGGGCATCTGGAATGGACTGCGTATGAGGTAATTGAGGGTTGTGCCAGAGTGGTATGCACCCTGAATATTCACTCTCCTTCTTAGGGAAGTATTGTAGATCTATCTTCCACGTTTACACTGTGCTTTTTATAAGAGGGATTGTGGAGTTAAGACCTTTTAATAACCTATTTTTAGCTGTATTTAACTTTTCATCCAGTCTCCCTTTACCCTGCCTGTAGCCACAAAATTTCAGCTGCTACATAATACACATTAGAAAGCTGTAATTTCATTCAGTTTCCTGATTTACTGTTCATTCCATAACATTATGTACACAGGGCTGCTGTATTTGCCGGTTTATACAGCAGCTCTGTGCCAGAGGAAGAGCAAAGAGTTATATTAAATTCATCTAAATAATAAAGCTGTGCATAACTACTATCATAAAGTTTGATTCCTCAAAAAGCTGCTATAAGTCAACCACAAATGCTGAGAATTATCCAAACACAACAAGTCTCTACGTAAATTGGCAAGTTTTTATGCAACAAAGAAAATTATGCACACTCACTGCTCTGGAATACAGATTACAGCAGCAAGCAGAGGCACTTAGGGGCCAAGTAAGGGTGTCTTTTACACAGAAATACATGCTTGGGATTGGTTTACCCTGTAGGCAAACACAATAGGAAATAGGCATTAAGAAGCCAGGGAGAGCAGGATATCTGCTTCCTGATAAGGAAGAAAAGCCTATATAAATATATACATAACATATACACACTAATTAACTTACCTGTTTCTGTCAGAAACCAACTCTTCTTGTGAAATGTTATTTCCCTGTTAAAAGATAAGACAGACTAATACTTGGTGGAAAGGAACTTGCACAATGCCTATATAAAATGTTAAATATTTATAGATGTGAGGATCAGGAAAAACTAAACCTGCAACGGACCCTAAGGGCAGGGGCACACGGGCAGATTCGGGGAGATTTAGTCACCTGGCGACTAATCGCCTCTTCTTCGGGGAGAAATCTCCCCAAACTGCCTTCCCCCTGCTATAATGAGAAAACGCCAGCGCAATAGCACTCACGGCGCTTCGATTTCCGAAGCACCCGCAGTTGCCTCACAAGGAAGGCAGTTCGTGGGGGATTGTCGCCCCCAAGAAGAGGCAATTAGTTGCCAGGCGACTAAATCTCCACGAATCTGCCCTTGTGCCCCTGCCCTAAAGCTGGCCATAGACGCAAAGATACAGTCGTATGAATTGAAGTTTCATACGATTTTCAGACCGCATATGCATCGTTCCAACATTTTTCGTACCAAGCTGATCAGTCGTTTAGTCGATGGAACAGGTTAGAAGATTTCTGACGGCCAACGGTAATTTCTCTGCAGGTATTGCCTGTCTGATGATATCAGTGAGAGACTGTCACTGCTATTTGTCAGACATAACTTTCATTTGATTTCTTTCAGGGGCAGAACATTGTCTGATCTGTTCTTTTACTACTTTACTTGATTTAAATTAATTTAATTGAATGGTTAGTGCCAGGTCTGAATGTTTGTCGGATACAAGGGTAAAATCTGCCAACAATGGCCAACTTAAAGGGGAGGTTCACCTTTAAGTTAACTTTTAATATGTCTTCTTTTTTTTCTTTTTGAATTATTTGCCTTCTTCTTCTGACTTTGGCAAGACATTTCTGGATAGAGTGTGATTTGCAGTGCTACATCTCTCAGGGATAACAAAATTCAACCCTTTATAAATCTGCCCCTAAGGGTATCCTGACCAAATGTTGGACTACAAAGGTGGGGCTTAAAGTGTCTGAGAATCATTACAATAAATCATCATGTTGTATACCCCTCTCCAGCAAAACTGTAAGCAGGATAAAGCAGATTTTAGAAGATCAACCAACTAGCAGGGAGCTTTAGAAAGCATGCATATTTTTCCTTCAAACTGTATAAAGGGCCATTGTTCGTTCTCTAGTATAAACAAAAAAAGTTGAAAGTGTCCTTACCTCCTTCATATTCTGCTTTGCTGAAGGAGAGATCTTTTTCCTCGGGAAATCATTGGAAGAACTTTCATTTAGGTCTCGTTTCTTAGTATTTCGGGCTCCTGATGCCATAATCCCCAATGAAGCTGCAGTCACGAGAACAGGAAAAATTACATGTAACATTCATGTACACTATAAAGCACTATTAAGCAAATATGTGTAATAAAGTATGCCCGATAGAATTATTATAGGACATACAATCATATACAGAGAGTGAAGTTGAGGCACAAAGATAAACAAATAAAAGGCAATTGAGTTCATGAACAGTAACATGTAGCTGCATGTCTATGGAGTAACATAAATGCTACTTAAAACGTAATCCGAGGTTACATCATTGCAGGTTGAAATCTAGTCAATATCTTGGGATTGATCCCACGTCTATAAACCATGCTCCAAGGCTTGAGACATGCTGGTACAATTAGTGTTTTTCAGAATGTTGTTACCTTGGAAAATAACTAATAATTTCCTGACTAAATGAACTTTTCCAAAAGAAAGAGTTCACAAACAAGCAAAAGCAGGGCAGCAAGGAAGCATTCATTTTTATTATACTATAGCAATTTTCGTTAATATTTCCTCAAAGAGCATATAGTGCAAGATGCACATTAAATGACTTGTCCAAGGCCACAAAGAAATGTCAAGTACAGGTATGGGACCTGTTATACAGAATGCTCGGGACCTGGGGTTTTCTGGATAACGGATCTTTCCGTAATTTGGGTCTTCATGCCTTAAGTCTACTAGAAATTCATTTAAACATAAAATAAACCCAATAGGCTGGTTTTGCTTCCAATAAGGATTAATTATATCTCAGTTGGGATCAAGTACAATGTACTGTTTTATTATTACAGAGAAAAAGGAAATCATTTTTAAAAATTTGGATTATTTGGATAAAATGGAGTCTATGGGATACTGCCATTCTGTAATTCAGAGCTTTCTGGATATCGGGTTTCCCGATAAGGGATCCTATACCTGTAATAATTTCTCTAAGAACATAAAGATTTACAGGGACTGACCATTATTCAGATCCAATGTCTCTACAGGAAATTAAAGAACTCAATATTGGCAGGGTCCTCCTTTCTTAGCAAATGGGCCATTTCAACTTAAAGAGGGAGTTCACCTTTAAATTAACTTTAAGCATGATGTAGAGTAGGGATCCCCAACTTTCTGAACCTGTGAGCAACATCGAGAAGTTGAAGGAGTTGGGGAGCAATGCTTGCATGAAAAATGTTCTTGGGATGCCAAATAAGTGCTGTGATTGGCCATTTGATAGCCCCTTTGTAGAGTGTCAACATACATTGAGGTTCTGTTTGGCAGTGTACCTGGTTTTTATACAACCAACACTTGCCTCCAAGCCTGGAATTCAAGATTAATCACCTGATTTGAGGCCACTGGGAGAAACATCCAAGGGGTTGGAGAGCAACATGTTACTCACAAGCTACTGGTCGGGGATCACTGGTGTAGAGAGTGATATTCTGATACAATTAGTAATTGATTTTCATTCTGTATTATTTGTGTTTTTATAGCTATTAGCTTTTTATTAGGCAGCTCCCCAGTTTGCAATCAGCCTGGTTGCTAGGGTCCAAATTATCCTAGCATTCATAAACTGGTTTAAATAAGAGATTGAAATATGTATAGGAGACCTCAATAGACCCCCATTTGAAAGCTGGAAAGAGTCCGAAGAAGTAAGAAAACAATTCAAAAATGATAAAAAAAGAAAAACTGAAGACGAAATTAAAACTTTCGTAAAGCGAATTCTCCACTAACAGACAATAGATGTTGTTTATACTTACTAATGTCTGTAGTTCCATTTGTTCTAACTGCAGACGTTATGTGGCAGTAGCTTTTAGATTAAACCCCCACACTACCTTACTAAAATTAATTGAGATCGAATTATATAAGTGCTTAGTGCGATTATAAACATCTGCTTAGTTCTCAATCAATTTAGCACCAACATACAATTAATGGTATTTCAATTGATTGTTATATATGTTATATATCAATAATTAAAAAGATTAAAGGTGCTCAAGTGCTATAAATCAGGTGATGTGACCCGCAATAAAATTTATCTGCACACAATTGATGAATGATCTAAAAGTTCATGGTTCTTATATGAATTAAATAAGGTGCTAGTGCTGTAGTTATAATTTTAAAGTTTTATAACTACAGCACTAACACCTTATTTAATTAAGCATGTTTATAATCGCACTAAGCGCTTGTATAATTAGATCTCAATTAATTTTAGTAAGGTAGTGTGGGGTTTTACTGCTTTTTCTTGTTTTTAGTACCCCTATTCTGGTTTATATACCTCTACACAGCCTGAAATTGGGTAATACAAGTGAGTGAACATTAATTACAAGTGAACTATATTTTGTTTTGTGATCAGTAGCTTTTAGATTACCCATTGTCTCTTTATGCATTTCAGAGGTTTTTATGTAAATGACTAGGCAAGGAAGATGGTTTCGTTTTACTAAATGTAATGTAATAAAGGCTATTGTTTGACCTGTCTGTTTTATTTTGCCAAGATTAAGGAATGAAGTTGCTTAAAGATCCATAGAAACCAGAGTCCAGAGTGCATTCTACCGCTCTATAATCTTTATTACTACAGTATTTCCATTGATCCATGCATTTCTCTTTACTAACCAGCCCAGACTGCAGGATTGTGATATCAGCTTGGTGTTTCCACACACACAATAGCAGCAGTTATTGGTACAAAAACAGGAGCAGAAATCCACCCTTTAGGGGCAGGGATCCCCAACCTTTTTTACCCATGAGTCTCATTCAAATGTAAAAAAGAGTTGGGGAGCAACTCTAGCATAAAAATAGTTCTAGGGAGTGCTAAATAAGGGTTGTGATTGGCTACTGGTAGTCCCTATGTGGACTGGCAGGCTACAGGAGGCTCTGTTTGGTCATACACCTGTTTTTTATGCAACCAAAACTTGCCTCCAAATAAGCACCTGCTTTAAGGCCACTGGGAGCAAAATCCAAGGGGTCGGTGAGCAACATGTTGCTCACAAGCAGCTGGTTGGGGACCACTGCTTTAGGGCAATGACACATAAGAAGATTAGTCTCCTGAAACAAATCTTTTCTGCGAGTGACTTATCCACTCCGTATACTTTTCTACTGGTGATAAAAGAAAGGTGGCTCTTTGTTTTGCCATAGTTGCCTCAAGAGGGAACTTCAGGCGACTTCAAAAAAAAGTTACTTATTTCTGGGATTACTTCCCCTTTAAACACATACATCATCTCTTTTACACACTCTTTACAAGTAGTATTATCAGTTGAGTTATTTGTTGTGCAAAACTGTTGGCATGGAAGTATCCAAAACTGTTGGCATGGAAGTATCAGCTAATAATAGCTCATGTGATATTATATGATTAGCAATGCAATTAAAGAAAAAAAATCAATCCAATGTGTAATGAATCACCAGTAGTTATTTGTGCCACAAATTAAATGCTTTGGGCCAGACATTGAACTCCATAAGGTGCACAATTATTTCTGACAACCAATAAAATCACCCAGAGGTAAAATGTGCTACTGTTCTAGCAACACCTGCAACAACACAGAACAAAAGGCAGAACTCCAACACACTAATTGCATCTGAAAGCTTAAAGGAACAGTTCAGTGTGAAAATAAAAACTATGTAAATAGATATGCTGTACAAAATAAGAAATGTTTCTAATATAGTTATTGGTTACTGCCTGGTAACCAGTCAGTATAAACCAAGAGAGCTGAAAAGCAGGAAGTAGTGTTCCGGCTATTATGTTAAACACCCAGTCACTCCAGCCTTTATACATTACATGTATATAATTATTAAATTATATATTAGAAACATTTTTTATTTTGCACAGCCTATTTACCCAGTTTTTATTTTTACACTGAACAATTCCTTTAAGTATTCTATTGCTGGTTTTCTACACAGCAACAGGCTCCACTGAAGTTTGAGGGCGGATGTTTCTCTCACTTTACAACAGAGAAGCTGAATAAAAGAATCCACCTGTATGAAGAGGCTTACAGCAGGAGTGCCCATACTTTACTAATGCGAGGTCTACTTTTAGTGATGTTGTCTGATTATTATCTACATCCATAAAAGCATTGCTAGCATTCTGTTTCATGGAAAATATTACTTAAATATTATATTGATTTATGAGAGTATATATATTGCTATATTTAACAAACAACTTCTTATGTAACCTTAAAGGGATCCTGTCATCGGAAAACACGTTTTTATCAAAACGTATCAGTTAATAGTGCTACTCCAGCAGAATTCTGCACTGAAATCCATTTCTCAAAAGAGCAAACAGATTTTTTTATATTCAAATTTGAAATCTGACATGGGGCTAGACATTTTGTCAATTTCCCAGCTGCCCCATGTCATGTGACTTGTGCATGCACTTTAGGAGAGAAATGCTTTCTGGCAGGCTGCTGTTTTTCCTTGTCTTTGTAACTGAATGTGTCTCAGTGGGACATGGGTTTTTATTATTGAGTGTTGTTCTTAGATCTACCAGGCAGCTGTAATCTTGTGTTAGGGAGCTGCTATCTGGTTACCTTCCCATTGTTCTTTTGTTTGGCTGCTGGGGGGGGGGGAAGGGAGGGGCAATATCACTCCAACTTGCAGTACAGCAGTAAAGAGTGATTGAAGTTTATCAGAGCACAAGTCACATGACTTGGAGCAGCTGGGAAATTGACAATATGTCTAGCCCCATGTCAGATTTCAAAGTTGAATATAAAAAAATCTGTGTGCTCTTTTGAAAAAATGGATTACAGTGCAGAATTTTGCTGGAGCAGAACTATTAACTGATTCATTTTGAGAATTTTTTTTTTCTCATGACAGTATCCCTTTAACATAATAAATATCTGAATGAAAAGAATGAAACAGGAGAGTGATATAGACAAGCTATTTGTTGATAGTGACTGGAGATCTACTGATCATCAGCTAAAGGTCTACTGGTAGATCCCGATCGACCTTTTGGGCACTCCTGGCTTAAAGGAAAAGGAAATGTTAAAACTAAGTAAGACTTATCAGAAAGGTCCATCTAAATATACCAGTAAACCCCCAATGTAGTGCTGCTCTGAGTCCCCTGTCAAAAGAAACACAGCATTTC
Source organism: Xenopus laevis (assembly GCF_017654675.1). Classification (NCBI taxonomy): domain Eukaryota; kingdom Metazoa; phylum Chordata; class Amphibia; order Anura; family Pipidae; genus Xenopus; species Xenopus laevis. The sequence continues at coordinate 92,070,908 of NC_054386.1, read as the reverse complement.
TTTTCTTCTATTGTGTACACATGGGCTTCTGTATCAGACTTCCTGCCTTCAGCTTAAACCTCATTGCCCTGGGCAAGAGCATGCTCAGTTTGCTCCTCTTCCCCGCTGTAATCTGAGCCCAGAGCAGGGAGAGACTCAGGCAGGAAGTGATGTCACACCACGTTAATACTGCAGCTCCTATCCTAAACAAACAGAGAGTTTCTAGAGCTTTTTACTCAGGTATGGTAAAACATTCTATAGAATAAATAAAGCATTCTAGCTTGCACTATTGCAGCTAATCTATTGCCAAGAAAATGCCTCCGTAGCTTTCCTTCTCCTTTAAAGTGGTAGCCATTGAGCTTTCCCCAAAAGCCCCCTTCTCCAGTTTGCCTTTATAAATTAGGTACACATCTGTAGTGCAACATCTAACATAGTAAGTTAGGTTGAAAAAAAGACGTCCATCAAGTTCAACCTTTTAACTGCTAACTGCTAGTTGATCCAGAGGAAGGGGAAAAAAAAACATTTGAAGCCTCTCCAATTTGCATCATAGGGGGGAAAATTCCTTCCTGACTCCAAGATGTTAATTGGACCAGTCCCTGGATCAACTTGTACTATGAGCTATCTCCCAAAACCCTGTATTCCCTCACTTGCTAAACTCCATCCAACCCCTTCTTAAAGCTATCTAATGTATCAGCCTGTACCACTGATTCAAAGAAAGAACAGAACCTCCTTTCTGCCAATTGGAATGGGTGACCTCGCATCAGCTGGAAAGACCTACTGGTAAATAAAGCATTAGAGAGATTTTTATATGATCCCCTTATATATTTATACATAGTTATCATCAGGCGTGGAATCACTGTAGTGTAGAAAAAGGTAAAATGCACTCTGAAATTATATGTAATGGTTATGCATTGATGAATTGAAAGATATTACCTCCCAATGTATTTGATAACTAACTCATGGATTATTTTATATCTACCTTTAGTGAATAGGCCTTTCAGTCTCTATTCCGTACAATTTACAATCTAAATATGTACTATTTAGAGAGCTGTAGAGACAGATAAGTAACATCAACCTAACCAATTCCAATACAAATTCCAGCAGCACTCCGGTAAGGTGAAAAAAATTCATTTGCACAAATAAATTTTTTTTCACCTTACCGGAGTGCTGCTGGAATTTGTATTGGAATTTGTACTGGACCTGGGCAGACAGAGTCGCAGCTGGCACCCGACGCTTCAAAAAGCGGTGAGACTGATTGTGTAGCACTACACTCTATGCTTATGTATCAACCTAACCAATATTTCTATGCACAAAGTAATATCTGCTTTGTCTGTTAATGACTGCAAGGAGTTACTGTTGCAGCCAAACACATCACTGGCTTTTCCTGTCAATAGTAACAAATTAAGGATGTATACTTTTCCTGCTGTTAGGATCCTAGAGATGAGGAAATGAAGTTATGCAATCATAAAACATAGAGGGAGTGTATTTAGCTCATGATCAAAGTGTGTGTGATTGTGATTTAGATTGTAAGCTCCGCTGTAGAAGGAACTAATGGGTACGAAGTATAATCTATGTAAAATGTAGTGGTATACATACCCATTTTGCTTCATGGAAAAATATGGCAAACAGTGAACATTTGAAAAAGGCATATTTTCACCTATATTTATTTTTTTAGACTTTTTTTCCACTGCACATATTGTGCTATTTTTGGGCTACTTTTGAAGTGCCTCTCGGCTAGTTTTGTAGCTGACTTTGGTTGGTGTTGAAAATTAAGACCTGGCAACCCTGCCAAGTGCTTTTATACAGGTCATGAAACTACAAGGTTATGCATTACAGACCAATATACATTATGTAGTATAACATACAAGTTACATGTGACTCAAATGACATCTCTAAGCACCAAATAGTAAATGATGATATTAAATCACCCTTCACGAGTCCTACCCAAAGGTATGGGCTCCGGCTGGCAGCCAGAATACTTTCCGCTTGCCTAATGGCTGGATCAAAGGAAGTGAAGCAAGATCAGGCAAGAAGTGCATGTGCAAAACCCGAAAAAATTAATCAAGCGCCCCTTACGGGAGCACAGTGTCTCTGCTTTCATCAAGCTTAGCTTGATGGCTTGGCTTGATGATCTTCACAGAAGATCATTAGAAGGGGTACCTCGCCGAAAGGCCCAGTTCTACACTTGATCTTAGCCAAAAGGCTGAGAAGTGACTGATGACATCACTAAGGAAGATTTATAACTGATTTGTATGGAAAGCATTGGCAGATATTGACAGTTGTTGTGTGCTATACAGAGCATTCTGCCTGTGCTTATTAGGGATGCACCGAATCCACTATTTTGGATTCGTCAGAACCCCCAGAACCTTCGCGAAAGATTCGGCCGAATACCAAACAGAATCCAAACCCTAATTTGCATATGCTAATTAGGGGTGAGAATGGAAAAACATTTTTTACTTCCTTATTTTGTGACAAAAAGTCATGCGATTTCCCTCCCTGCCCCTAATTTGCATGTGCAAATTAGGATTCGGTTCGGCTGGGCAGAAGGATTCGCCCAAATCCGAATCCTGCTGAAAAAGGCTGAATACTGGCCGAATCCCGAACCGAATCCTGGATTCGGTGCATCCCTAGTACTAATTAGATTATCTGCAGCAGGGGTTGGAAAATAGTCTTACGGCTGGCCAGGCAGGGTTGACAGGTAACAGTAAATGATCTCAATGGTTATGGCAGCAACATCATACCTCCCAACTGTCCCGTTTTTCACGGGACAGTCCCAATTTTGACAGCTGAACTCAATCTCTTTGATCTCCTGCACTGAACAGGCAGAAAAAGATACAAAGTTTCTAACTTAAAGGAGACATATAGGATAAATGAAAAAACCCTGATTTTATAGGCAATTATGAGTAATATATGGTGTTACTTTTACATGGTGCTAAAAATAATCTTTAAAAATAGCCCCTTTAATGGAGCTCCCTATAGATGTTCTCTGGTCCCTGTCTGTGTTTCAAATGTGGTTAGGCGTGTCCTAATGGTCCCTGCCAGAAGCACAGTAGGAGGGGGAAAGCCAATCACAGCCCTGCAGTCACACAAGCACAGACAGGCTTCAGTTCCCTATCAGGTCCTGTTGGCTGCTGATTGGTCCCTGTCCTACAGTGCAAAAAAAAAAAAAAAAAAAAAAAAAAAAAAAAAAAAAAAAAAAAAAAAAAAAAAAAAAAAAAAAAAAAAAAAAAAAAAAAAAAAAAAAAAAAAAAATCTTGCCAGCAATGAGGTTTAAGCTGAAGGCAGAGATCTGATACAGAAGCCATGAGTACACATAGAAGAAAGAAAGTGGTGTATTTTTGACAGGGGATCAGAGAAACATTACTTTGGGTTTTTACTGGTATATTTGCATGGACCTTTCTGATAAGGCTAACTTAGTTTTAACCTTTCCTTCTCCTTTAAGCTCAATTCGTCTATATCTAAATGAGTATAACGCACTGGTACTTTCTTATTTTTTTACACAATATGTCTCCTTTAACTGCCTTTTGGCAGAGAGCCTAGAATAGATACTTAGATACTTTTGTAACAGTTTAAGATAAGCAGGTCTCCTGGGAGAACTTAAGACTCGCATCTTAAAGGGCAATTCACCTTCATTAGCAAAACTGTAATAACACATAAAAACCACAAGCATTGTGTTCAAACTCTCATAACCTGTCACATTTTGTAAAATGGAAATGGTAGTTAGAGGGTGTGGCCACTAAATGGGCGTGGTCAAAATATGTCGCACTTTTTGTCCCTCTTTCTGCTTCCAAAATATTGGGCAGCATTACAATTCCCACATGGTGCCACTAGCAACTACAAACATTAGGAGAGAAATTGCTGTGCAAGTCATCCTAAAGCGCTGCTGTAAACTACAAAAAACTGGCAAAGGATGATGGGAAATGTAGTTTCTACGTGCAGGGTGGAGCTATAAAGCTTCAATTCAACAATCATGGCCTAAAGACACTGCATGGGGTTGATGCCCACTTCACTGAGCACAAAGTCCGGCTAATTGTAAGCGAGCAGCATTCTTACCGGCTCATGGCCCCACAGCCGAGGGGAGCAGGGAAGCTCTTTGGCAGCTGGACACTGTCCTGTACAGCGCGGCTTCCGGCTCCGGCAGCAAACTTACCCCTTCCTGACACTAGGACGCGCCATTCAAACTGCCACGCGCAGCATGCCGGGAAAGCATAAACTGCTTCAGACGCACACCTGAACCCAGCGCTCTGACTGGCTGGTGATACCGGAAGCGTTTTACGTCAGGCAGAGCGCCAACCTTTCAATGGAGACACGTTACTTGGCGCCATGCTGCGATGGTTGGCAGCTAAAGCTCTACACTATTGTGGGCAGTGTTCACTGTAAGTTAATACGTAGGGTGGTGCGGTAACAGAATCTACGCTTTGAAGATGAATCCACGGATGTTACATCAACCCTTCAGAAAAGATAAAGGGCGTGACAATTATAGCTCAGCAGCTAATGGCTGCCCCTTTCTGCCTGAATGCCATCTCAAAGGGGTTGTTCATCTTTGAGATAACTTTTAGTATGATAAAGAGAGTGATATTATGAGACAATTCGTTTTTATTATTCATAGTTTTTTATTCAGCAGCTCTTCAGTTTGCAATTTGAGCTATCTGGTTGCTAGGGTCCTAATTATCCTAGCAACCATTGATTGTCATAAGAGAGTGGAATATGAATAGGGGAGGCTTGAATAGAAAGGAGTAATAAAAAGTAGCAATAACAATAAATGTGTAGCTTTGCAGAGCATTTAGGGTTGCCACCTTTTGAAGCGGTGGAGACCGGACAGGGCTATGACGTGGCGATTGGCCGATCACCGTGTCAATCAAGGGAATCCTGCCCGGTTTTCCTTATTTGGAAAACCAGCCAGAAAGTTTTGACCCGGGCAGCCCTTCAAAATACCGGGTTGTCCGGGTCAAAAATGGACAGGCGGCAACCCTAAGAGCATTTGTTTTTGAGATGGGGTCAGTGACCCCCAAGATGGAAAGAGCAAGAACAAAAAGGCAAATGAAAAAAGTTGGCCATATTATAACATACTAAAAGTTATCTTAAAGGTGAACCCCCTTTAATGGCTATAGGACTACTTGCAGGCCACCCACCCAACCTTCCATTTGGGCACCCTAAGTTGATGCACATATAGGAAAACCTTGATAGAGCAATGTAAGTGTTCCCTGATATCTCATACATTTGCTATAATCAGGATGAACAAAATGGAGACAAGCTGGTAATTAAAACAAGTTGCACATCCTGTAACACCAAGATGAATTGCTCTTTTGTAAGTCTGACTGATGTTCAAGCAATGCTAATATGCAGTGATGGAAAGCATACTCACACCTGTTTAGCACGTTCTGTCATTGCTTTATTACGCTGTTAATATCTTGTGCAGGTAAAACTAGTTTTCAAGAGCCGTCATCAGATTTTATGTGCTCACATGTCCCATTCTGCCCAGAAACAACAGTGCTGCCACACACATTTATTTACAATTTTTCTTCACAAAGATGAAGTTTACCTGCTAAGCCTTTACTTTAGCCAGACATTTTAAACAAAGGTCTAAAACATTAGTTCCCAAAAGTGCAAGGTCTACTTTTAGTGATAATGTACCTTTATGACCTACATCCATAAAAGCATTGTTAGCTTTCTGTTCCATGGAAAATATTACTTAAATATATTGATTTATGAATTTATACTAGATAAGAAACCAACTATTTCTTATGTAAACCTAACAGAATAATTATCTGAATGAAAATAATAAAATAGAAGAGTAATTTTGTCAAGCTGTTTGTTGTCAGTGTCTTGAGATCTACTGCTCACCAACTAAAGGTCTACTGTTAGATCCCGATCTACCTTTTGGGCCCCCATGATCTAAAACATTGGGGTTGCCAATTTGTTAGTCATCCCCAGTGATTATAACACTATCTATTTACTTTGTGCTGTCTTGCTGGCCTGGGGTACTTTACTTCACAGTGCAACCCCCCCCCCCTCCTGGGTATCACTTGTGCCAGACTGGTTGGATGCATGCACAGTACGGCAAAGATCTGGAAAAACTGCTATGAGTAGAGAAAATGGGGATGTACTTAAAGAAGAATTCAACCCTAATGTTAAAAAAACCCACTTACCTATAATTAGGTTAATAATGGCCACTGTGGCTGAATCATTAGCTAATGTAATGCAGGTAATAATAATATTTTACAGGTTATGTAAGGCTTTTGTATTATGATGTGAATGAGGAGTGCATTTCTTTGCCATGTATATGTAGAATGTGAGATGAGTCTTTTCCCATCTGACAGTGGTCAGAGAACCAAACATTCCAAAAAGCCTTGTTGCTGAAAATAACTAGGCTTCAGTTTAGGTAAATCCACTCACTTTCAAGATAGATTTTTAATCACAATAAGAAGGGTTTTCTAAATTGTACCTACGTCTTTGGAAATGTTACATTAAAGATACTATATCTCTTAAATGAAAAAAAAGTAGTATTCCATTAACAAGATACAAAACATCACTTTTGAAAGGTATGAAATCATCCTCAAAGCTAAAAATGTACTTCAAAGAAACAATTAATAAGGTATTTAAGAGTTATATTCTCATCGGGTTCTTTGCTCAAATGAAGTGTCAGTTTTCTGTGCCAACTAGAGAATAAGAGTGTTAAGATTTCTTGTTTCTGTCCTTTGCCTGCGACTTGGTTTCCGTAGTCATGACTTCAGTCCATTTATTTATTTGGCAGGTCTGCCCTGACCTTGACCAAACTAAAGCTGGCCATAGACGTGCAGATTTTAGCCTTGTATCTGACGAATGATCGGACGTTCCAATCTCCTGACCGTTCAGATTAAATAAAGTAGTAAAAGAACAAATCAGACAATGTACTGGCCTTATTGTTAGGATAATGCGAAGCGTTATATCTAAAAAATCGTAAAAGTTTAATGTGTCTACACGAGCAAATGTACTGCAGTGACAGCAACATATGAAGTATGTCCGACAAATAGTGACAGCTCTATGATTCGTCAGATAGGCAATACATGCAGAAAAATTATTGTTAGCCAACACAAATCTTTTAACCTGTCGATCGACTAAACAACCGATCGCCTTGGTATGAAAAATGTCTGGACTATCCACACACGGTCTGAAAAGCTATAAAACAATGTCATTGCATCTATGGCACACACAAGTGCAATGGGACTTAGTCTTATAAAAGACTAAAGCTGGCCATAGTGGCAATTTTCAATTTGTACGGTTTTCAAGGCCGTGTGTGGAGAGTCCCGTCATTTTTCGTGCCATGGCGAACGGTCGTTCAGGCGATCGGACAGGTTAGAAAATTTCTGTTGGCTACCGATAATATCTCTGCATGTATTGGCAATCTGACGATATCAGTGGGAGACTGTCACCAGCTTTTGTCAGACCTATCTTTCGTACGATTGTTGTCAGGGGCAGAATATCGTCTCTGATCTGTTCTTTTACTACTTTATTTGATCTGAATGGTTAGTGGCAGGTCGGGAGATGACACCGAAAGAAAAGGCACAGATCTTCAGATCCCCTTTGCCGCAATGCTAGGGGGACCCCTTTCTCCAATCCCTGAAGGAAAAGGACACCAATGACCTCCGAAGAGGTCCGTAGTCTTTTTGCCCAATCAGGGCAGGGTTCAGGGGGAGAAGGAGCATAATGGCCACACCTCCCCCCTAGACAAGCGCAAACCCGGAGGTACTGCACCCATCCTTAAAAGTGCAAAAATGTATTAAAAAAAATAAATAGGGAGAGGGGAATACAATTCATAGAAGTGTAGGCAGTGTGCTGCATCAGGCTATCAGCAGGAACCTTAGCCTGCATTGGTTTGCTCTTACCCTTAAAGGTGTGTGCTCATCCCTTTAAGGAAACTTATTGTATGTTATAGAACAGCCAATTCTACACAACTTTTAAATTGATTATTTGCCCTTTTCTTCTGACTCTTTGCAGCTTTCAAATGGGCGTCGCTGACCCCATCTAAAAAGCAAATACTCATGTATTGTTATTGCTATTTTTTATTACTTGTCTTTCTATTCAGGCCTCTCCTATTCATATTCCCGTCTCTTATTCAAATCAATGCATGGTTGCTAGGGTAATTAGGACCCTAGCAACCAGATTGCGGAAATAGCAAAATGGAGAGCTGCTGAATGATAAAAAATGAAAAACAATTGCAAATTGTCTCACAATATCACTCTCTACATCACATTAAAAGTTATAAAGGTAACCAACCCCTTTAATGGCAGTTTTTAGTTCTACCCTTTCCACCCATATATCATTCATTTAATGTCAGTGGCTTTGTGCTTTGTTCAATTTAAACTGCTTCTGGATTCTTTCTTATATCATAAAGTCAGAATTGGTCCTCCTAAAGTGGCCCACCATGAAGACTATTATGATGAGACCTCACGTGGTCTTCCAGACACCACAGAATAATTTTGGAAAATATTCCTCTGGGTATATCATGGGGCCGAACCTTTGTTTATGGATCGTTTGCTCGCGGTGTCTTGTGGGGAATGTAGTTCCGAAGCAAAGTCTGTGCGCTGTTACTAATGGGCCGGAGGACTACAACTCACAGGGTGCCTTGACAACGCATACGCGTCACATGGAATTCGATGGCCAATCAATGTGCCGAATCCAGTTAGCGATGTGGAGGCTCAGCGTCTCCAGTTCAAGGAGCTGGGTGTTGAGAGGTAAGTGCTTCGGTGCAGTAGCAGCGGCTGTAGCTGTGGGGTGGGCGCGTCTGTGTGCAGTCTGCTGCGATTAATGTGTTTAGGAGACTCTGCATTATCTCTTTGTAACCTGATACCCTCTGCACGACTTGTCCTTTCTTTCTGAGCATGTAGGATTGAAGATTGGGGCTGAAATATTGGATTTATTTGCCATTAAATCTGTGTAGTGTATATGGTCAAGTGAAGCTTGAGAACTCTTTAGGGTTAGGGCACACCTGGCGATTCGGGGAGATTTAGTTGCCTGGCGACTAATCGACTCTTCTTTGAGGCGATTAATCTCCCCGATCGCCTTCCCTCTGTTTTGCGCCGGCTGTAATGAAAAGTCGCCTGCGGTATGGCACACGCGGCGCTTCCCGAAGTTTCCTCGTGTGCCATGCCGCAGGCGCCTTTTCATTACAGCCGGCGCAAGACAGAGAAGGCGTTCGGGGAGATCAGTCGCCCCAAAGAAGAGGCGATTAGTCGCCAGGTGACTAAATCTCCCTGATTCGCCAGGTGTGCCCTTACCCTTAAAGGGGGAAGCTTTTTCTTTTGCATAATGGAAGAAAATGTCATTCAACTTTCCTGTAAGCAATAATTACAATTATTCAGTGGTGTCATTTATTTTGAAAGTAGTATTTGTTCGTCCACTTCTGCTGTCTGTGTCTAAGCTGTGGAACAGGGTTGTAGCAGAAAACCGTTCTCCTTCGGGTTGGTCAGTCAGCCGGCTGCTACCACAAGACATGAGTGGAGACCCCCCCCATTAAAAGTAAAGGCTTGAAGTTTGAATAGCATTGTTAACACACTGCTTTCTTAATTAATTATGAATCTCCACACCCCCACCCCATGCACAAGTGAATAAGTACCAGTGGATCAACTAGCAGGTTAAAACAGAGTTAAAAGGTTGAACTTGATGGACTTGTCTTTGACTAAACCCTATGACTAGATTGGCTGCACTGTTATGTTTATGCTCATAAATCCGGTAATCACTTGTACACATTAGTAGGGAGATATAAGAAGGACATAATGGTCATCTTGTGGTTCTTTGTTTATAGTTAGTAAAGCACTGCGTATCTTGACAGCGCTATATAAATAAATGATGATGAGTTAGTCCCAAGAGATTGAATTATACGAGGTTTCGCTCTTACAGGGTTTCTGTCATGTTTTGGTTTTTTTTCAAAACACATCAGTTAATAGTGCTGGTCCAGCAGAAATCTGCACTGAAATCAGTTTTTAAAAAGAACAAACAGATTTTGTTATATTTTAATTTTTAAATCTGACATGGGGCTAGACATTTTTCTGTTTGCCAGGTGTCCCCAGTCATGTGACTTGTGTTCTGATAAACTTCAGTCACTCTTAAGGGCTAGTCCACACGACGAGATTCGGGGCGACTATAAAAAATGCATCAAAAATGCATCACCGCGTGTGCATTAGCACAGGCGACTTTACATTGTAGCCTATGGGGAAAAACACTGAGGCAGTTCCCCGAATCTCCTCGTGTGGCCTGCTGCACTGCAAGTTGAAGTGATATCACCACCTTCCTCCCCCTACCCCCTGCAGTCTAACAATAGAACAATGGAAAGGTAACCAGACAACAGCTCCCTGATATAAGATAACATCTCATTGGTACAGTTGAGAATAGTACTCAGTAGTAAAAATGCAAGTCCTACTTAAGGGTCTGGCCACATGGGCAGATTCGGGGAGATTAGTCGAATAATCGGTGACTAATCTCCCTGGCTAAAATGAAAGTGGACTGGGGGCAGGCACTCGGATTGCTTCGTTTTCTGAAGTTTCCTCGTGAGGCAATTACGGGCGACTTTGGAAAACAAAGCTCTCCGAGTGCCTGCCCCCAGGCAATTTTCATTTTAGCCAGGGGTAGGCAGATCGGGCAGATTAGTCACCGCGAAGAAGAGATTCTGCCTGTGTGGTCAGAGCCTAAGGGTCAGGGAATAGTCGCCAGGACCAGTAACACTATTATAGCCTATGGTATGCTGGGCATAATCTCTCCTGATGTTTTCCAACCAACTGAGAAGCTTCTGACCATAGCCAGTCATGTAGCTCAATGGAGTCCCCCTGTGATCTGCCACAAAGCTCCGAAGTTACAATGAGTAACAAAGTACTTACGGTACAGAAGGAAAACCGAAAAAGAACCCCCAATGTATAAAAAAGTATATAATATGATGTGATTATATCTCTGTTTTCTTCACTTTTAGCAAACATGGATTCTTCTTGAGAAGTATCAATGTAAAGCCACACCTGTCTCTCTAAAGGGCTGAAAGCATCACCAAGGTAACTGTGCAGGTAAATTGCTGCATAAATACATCTGCTACATATCTGATTTTTTGTATTTTTAAATAATCTATTGAGTAACAGCTTTCCAATTTATTTTTCAAACAGCTTTCCAATTTATCTCAATTACACATTTTCATATGATTCAAAGTTGTTTGTAAATGTAATTGCTATTGGAAGGAGTATCTCATTCATTTTACAAGACGATTTTTTTGTGTATTGGGAAGCTGGGTTGGGTTACAAATTGTTTTTTTATGCAAAATACAGTTTTGAATTGACATCCCCCCTCTGAGTTCTGCTTTCCCAGTGTGACCCAAGAGCTGGTACAGTAACATAGTAAGTTAAGCAGTTAGGCAGGTTAAAATAGAGTTAAAAGGTTGAACTTGATGGTTGTGTGTATTTTTCAACCTGCCTAACTGCTAGTTGATCCAGAGGAAGGCAAAAAACCCCATTTGAAGCCTCTCCAAGGAAAAAAATCCTTCCTCACTCCAAGATGGCAATCGGACTAGTCCCTGGATTGACTTGTGCTAAGCTACAAGTTAGCTATGGAGCTATCTTCCATAACCCTGTATCCCCTCCCTTGTTAAAAAGCCATCCAACCCCTTAGCTATCTGATGTATCAGCCTGTACCACTGATTCAGGGAGACAATGCCACATATTCACAGCTCTCACTGTAAAAAAAAACCTTCCGAATATTTAGGCGGAACCTCCTTTTTTCTAATGATATTGAATCATCCTTCCGAGTCCTACCCGAAGGCATGGGCTCCGTTGCCCAAGCTGTTCCAGCTACCGCAGCGAACAGCTCGAACGGGTGGGTCCCCTTCGCCGAGCTAGGGAGGGCCACCACCCGCCCTCCGAAGGGTTTGGGGACGTTTGGACTCCCTTCGCCGAAGCTAGGGGAGTCCCGTCTACCCTGGGTTCTGCCGAAGCTTTCCCCAGGGCGAGTCATGGCCTGCGAGTCCAGCCAAAAGACCGTGACCCCATCCAGGGTGCTCAAACCAGACACAAAAAAGGTGCTGGAGTGGGCGGTGCAAGGCCATTGGTTGCCTTTTGCAAGGCTCGGGTTGGCAGCCAGAAAAAGAAAAGACTTCCCGCCCACCGAATGGTAAGAGTAAAGGAAGTGAAGCTTGATTAAGCATGGGTGCATGTGCATCTCCCCCGACTCAAAATGCAAGTCAGGGGCCACCCTCATGGGAGCACAGCGGCCCAGCTTTCACCAAGCTTCTGCTTCTCAGCCTAGTCCAGAGGACCAATGGTTTCTCCGTTCTTCAGATAGGATCATTAGAACAGATACTCCTCTTTGGTCTTGCCAGCCAGTGGACCAAGTGTTTCCCAAAAGGTACTACACCTGATCTTAGCCAAAATAGAATTCAATATCACTGTCTACCAAAAGCCATTACATATATTTTCTTGTGACCGACTAATTCCTTTGGGGGGCTTACATTATGGTGACTGTTCCTGTTGTTTCTTCCAGCACCCAATTCAGCACCAGGACATCTCCACGAGGGGCGGGTTTTCCAGAGGACGATCCGAGAAACTACACAAAGATGTTATGATGGACAGTTTCAAGCCACTCGGCTCTCTAGGTACATTCTTTACTGTTGTACAGAGCTCCAGAGACATAGTGTTACCATTTCTTGATTGCCTTCATATGAATGGAAAATAGGAATGTTTGCTAGGAAAAACACGGCCCCTGCTGTTCAACATGTTGTTTAACACACTATTGTGACATGGGGCTTGGATACAGATCCTATATAAAAACATTCCAAAAAATGCTGTATTTTAATGCCAGCACTAAAAAACAACAAGTAACAAGCATACAGTGTAACTCACCTTTCAAAAGGGGTTCATTACTTATTCAGTCCAGACAACTACCTTCCCTTAATCTGGCCACACAAGGAGAGATGCCGTCTTGTTTAATCATGTTTGTCAGAATCGGCTGACAAGTGAGTAAAAAAACTTGGCTGATGACTCCACAGATAATGAAAGTTTCAAAACATTCAGGATATTCACTGTTCATTTTCATCTTATTTTGTCTCCTGCCCAGGTTTTGCTGGGGTCGAGCCAGATTCAGTATTAAAGACTGAGCAAAGGGAAGCCCCGTGTATGAGTGACCTTCAGGACTCTGAGCAAAAGCAGTTGCCTGGAAGCCATGGGCACAAAATAGAATCGCCAGCGGTGGGTCCATTAGTGGAGAGAGCAAAAGGCAAAGACAGGGATTACATACGCAAGAATCAGATCAGGCCTAGTGTTGGAAATGTACAAGCAGCCCAGGAAGTAGAACCAGCTGGGAGCCATCTACAGGAAACCTGTAGTATAAAGCGGTGTATCGAGGATTCCCAGGAGAAGATAACGAATACACCACCGCCTTCCTTGTCTACTGGTAACTATCAATTTTATTATGTTAACATATCTTATAGCAGTACCTAAAACACGATACCCATCAAAACCCTCTTTATTCATACTGCTGTGTCACATATTGGATGGCACCAGGCCACGACTGGCAACCTGTGGCTTCTAGTAAATGCCAGAAGGGCTTCCATAGACTGTCACTATTTATTTGGCTGGTGCGGGCTTTTTGGGCCTCTGTGGGGGCTGTTTGGGCCCTGGGGTACCTGAAATGCCAGGGCCTATTTTGAGTCTCAGTCTAGACCTGGATGGCACAGTACTACAGTACATAACTAATTATCCCTACCCATAACACCTCTTTGGCACGTGCTGCATGTTGCCGTGCCACATATTAGCTTAACTGATTTTTTATCTGGATTTACTTAATGAGCCCATCCCAAAAACAGCTGGTGAATTATGAAAAGCAGAATGGCTGTGGTTGCCAACTACATTATGGCATTTTAATGTTTAGCTTTTCTGCAAAGGGCCCCAATAATCAAAAATACATGTACCATTGACCTACAGTATAGATCGATAGGCATAGACTGTTTATTTAAACCATTGCTCTTTTTCCAGCCAATTGTAAGCGAGGAGACTCTAACATACCTGGGCAGTCCCCAGACTGGACAATGCGAGAGTGCATAATAAAGGATGAATATGAATGGGACTCATGTCGGCAACATGACTCTCCAGAGAACTGGATGCTATCAGATCACTTTAACCAACCGGGTTATGTGAGGTGGAACATGGTGAAACATGCAGAGAATACCCACAACCAGGATGAAGGTGGGGGAAGCTTGGGCTGGGGCAGTTTGGAGCAGAATCAGAAGCATAGATTTCAACCGACAAACCCTGAAGAATATGGGGGTTATGTATGTACTGTGTGTGGAGACAAATTCACTGATAAAGCAGAGTTTGTAGTTCATGCCTGCAAAGCCAAGTTGTATATCTCCGCTTCATGTGAAGAAAATTTAGCATGGGGCTCGCAGTATATTACCAACCTGATAGGCCCCAATGGAAAAATGCTGTTTGTCTGTGGTGACTGTGGTAAGAGCTACGCCTACAGGTCCCATTTTGTTATACACCAAAGATCGCACACAGGCGAGAAACCTTTTCCCTGCACAGAATGTGACAAGAGCTTCACTTGCACTTCCCACCTTATAGCCCACCAGAGAACTCACACTGGGGAGCGGCCATATGTGTGTCCTGAGTGCGGGGAGAGCTTTACACAAAGCTCTACGCTGATTATACATCAGAAAATACACACCGGAGAGAAACCTTATGAGTGCAACGAGTGCCCTAAAAGCTTCTCGCGGCATTCTCACCTTGTACTGCATCAGAGGACTCACACAGGAGAAAAGCCCTATGCATGTACTGAGTGTGGGAAAAGTTTTAGCAGCCTCTCCAATCTCACCGCCCATCACAGAACCCACACCGGAGAAAAGCCCTACCTGTGTGTAGAGTGTGGGAAGGGCTTTACACAAAGCTCAGCTCTAGTTTTGCATAAGAAGATCCACACAGGCGAGAAACCTTATGAATGCAACGAATGCGGAAAAAGCTTCAGCCGCACTTCTCATTTGACTCTGCACCAGAGAACCCACTCAGGGGAGCGGCCATATGTGTGCCTAGAGTGCGGCAAAACCTTCCTTCGCAGCTCACATCTTGTTTTGCACCAGCGAACTCACACGGGAGAAAGACCATATTCTTGCAATGAGTGTGGAAGGACCTTCTCACAAACCTCACATCTTGTTAAACACCAAAGATCTCACTCTATAGAAAGGACACAGAGCCCCCCAAAGGGCGAAACCATTTTACCTATGAGGACAGCCAGTTAAGTTATTTACATGATCTTTGTCATCCAGAACTCTACAGAGGAAGTTTTGGAATTATCCATTGCACAAAACACTTGATAGTCTTGCTAGTTTTACTGTTGAAAGAATATAATAAGCATTAACATAATCAGGGAGACATTGGTGCATATGCTTTAATTCCCTTCAGTTACAGTGAATAGCTGAATTGCCCCGGTGGGAATCTAAAATTTGCATTTACTGCTTCCGAGGTAGGAATTTACAATGGTGAAGTTGAGAAAATGGATTCATGCCATAAAATCCAATTTAGTCCAAGTTAATTTCATTATTATTTTTGTGTTTTGGTTTTCAGCAGTTAGGATTGAATTACGAGTAGGGATGCATCAAATCCAGGATTCGGTTTGGGTTTTGGTCAAGATCCAGCCTTTTTCAGCAGGATTTGAATTTGGCCGAATCCTTGCGCCTAGCTGAACCGAATCTGAATAGGGAAATCACGTGACTTTTCGTCACAAAAGAAGAAATGTTTCCTCTTTTTCCTTTCGTGCCCCTAATTTGCATATGCAAATTAGGATTCGGTTCAGTAGTGGATTTGGTGCTTCCCTAATTGTGAGGATAAGATTCTATGACAATATACAGGGCACAGGCTAAATTATATATGTCCGGCATCTGTTTGTACTACTCATGCATTGTAATGGGTAATGTTTATTTTTCTGTCAATTATGAGGTCACTTATAAGGTATAACAATATGAATGGTTGAAGCCACCAAGAAGATCCATAACCATGTAAAGGTTTGAGGCTGCAGACTAAGTACTTCGGTCATTGAAGGTGACTTCCAATATAACAGGGAGTATATATTTTTTTGTCATAAGCAAACTTTCATGTGACATCACTAAGCAGCTTTCATATGGATACGTAATATGATGTGCATATAAGAAATCACTACTGCTACTATATTTTAATTTGTGATAGGTTTGCCCAGGTACGGCAACACATTGTACCAGTAAATGTTACCTGCATTGCTTTGGTTGCTGTAGGTAACTTTGTAGCTTTTATCACATATGCTGAAGACAGCATTCAACAATATTTTTCTGGGCCAGGCAGACATTGTAATCTGCACCACTCACACCACTTTCTGAATGAATCCCTTTTAAAACAGTGGCCAGAATCATTGAGTGCCATTGCCCTAAGCTAAAAACACAGATTTGAAACCTGCTGGTTTATCTTTCTGCTTTTGCTCTATAGCCGCCCTTGATAGACAAAGTTTCTGTAGAGGTTATTTGAGATAACACAACAGGTACACTCCTGTATCACAGTTATCTGTGAGTATGATGACTGTAAAACCTTGTTTTAATAGAATATTACTACATAAGTCTTATATCCTCTTTATTTGCATTACTGCACCAGTCAACGTCTCCGGTTTCACCGTTTTTTATTTTTTTCCACCGTGCACAACATGTACCCTTAAGCTGGTCTTACACGTGCCGCTAAAAGCTGCCGACAGACCGAGTCGCCAGCTTATTGGCCCATGTGTGGTGCCCTCCGACAGGCTTCCCATGATCTGTGTCTGCCCAAGAGTCGGCCAGATGCAGATCGAGCAGAGGTAAATATTAGGTTGGATCTTTGACCACATCTGTTCGTTGATGCGGTCCCGCGATCCGACTAACCGTATTGCTTTAATTATGATCCGATCACGATCGGATCAGTCCGATATCAACGAAACGAGAGGATCTCTGTCTATGGCCACCTTTAGCGATTCTCCTCCTTGAGATGGATATCCGTGTTGAACCCACAGAAAAAACAAATGTGTTCTGATCCTCTGTGAAGCATTGCATTGACGTGCACAAAATTTTGATCCATGTGTGTGTACAGTTTTTGGCACTGCCGCAAACAGTGATGAGGTGTCAGCCTTAATCAATTTCATACATAGTAGTGCGAGTGTGTGTCTTGTGTGGCATAGTGAAACTCTTATTTCAGTATTTCCAGAGGAAATTTTTTGGTAAGCTAACCACACATTTAAATTATTGTGTCACTCACTTTAGATGTAGATAACATGGAATGTTGGTGACTCACAGCAGCACTTTACCTAATACACTGGCCATACACAAACATATAAAAACCATTCTAATATTTGTATTAGGACATTGTGCAGCTTTTTTTTTTTTTTACTTTTGTTTCAAAAGGTGTGTAAGCTTGGAATTATTTCCATTTATAAAGCCAAAAACACTAATATTTATATTGCTCACAGAATACAATTTTCATAACCTGATTAATTGCAGGTGGTTTTATTGCTGAATACAGAGGTGTATGTCAGTGCTGTATTTTGGTCCGTTTCCACCCTAGGCACTGGTCCTAAGGACACCCCCCCCTCAGTCAGCCAACTGTATGTGACGTCACTTCATCTGCACCAATGACTCGGGTACTCCTCACCTCCCCAGCTCCACCTCCGTATTTAGAGAGAAAGGTCTGGGGAGATTTATTTTTTCTGTTTAAAAATGTTTATATATAGGCACCCGAGGGCTGCCCAGCTGCCACCCAGATCCTCCGGTGCCTGTATACCCTCCAGTTCCTTTATGTAAATTAGGGATGCACCGAATCCACTATTTTGGATTCGGCCGAATCCATCTTGGAAAATTCGGCCGAACCCGAATCCTAATTTGCATATGCAAATTAGGGGCACGAAAAGAAAAAGATTTGGTTCCTTGTTGCAACCTCAACAGCTATGCTTAAAAAATAATAGAATAAAAGCTCTCCTAAAGATACACAAATTGACAAAAAATTACAAAAGAGGGTGTGTAGTCCCTCCTTGTTAAGCTTTTGTCACATCCACTAATAGATAATTTATTTATGTGGTTGAAAAATCTTGTATTTTGTTGACTATTGTGGCCGAACGTTCTGATTCATCCGATATCACCCAGTGGGCATATCTGGTTAAGATCCACTCATTTGGCGACCTTGCCAAACGAGCAGATCTTATAGTGTATGGCCACCTTAAGTGCTGCAGGAGGACAGTGATGAGGAGCAAGGGGAGCAGAATCTTTCTAGAACATCTGAGATCAGCAGTCAATGAATTTCAGCCTGTAGAGGGAGAAAGTGGAGGAGAAAGGTCATCGGAAGCATCAGTTGTTGCAGGGACTTTGAAGTCAACCGAGAGTAAACAAAAGATTGTTGGAGGGTCCGGGGGGGGGCCGATAAAGTAATGACAGGATGGTATAGAACTGTTATCATTGTTTTGTTTTAAGCCATGGTGGTTCATATATGCTACTTGAATGTTAGAAGCATAAGGGCAAACGCAAGGAGGGCACCGATTCTGGAGCATATAGGAACATCAAATGGTGATATATTTTGCCTACAAGAATGTGGTAGAAAGAATAGCCCAGCTGAGAGGGAGTGGGACAAAGGGAAGGCTATATGGTCTGGGGATAAAGAAAATCACAGTACAGGGGTGGGAGTATTGATAAAAAGTGATAGGGTTAAAGTAATTAGTTTTATGGTTATCGAACCGGGTAGGTTATTAATGGTTAATTTGCAGATAGCAGGAAAAAAGTTACACTTGTTTAATATATATGCACCAACAGATGTGAAAAGTAGGACAGAAATCTTTAACAAGCTAAAAGTTTTTTTGCCAGGGAAAGCGCCAACAATAATTGCAGGGGACTTTAAGGGCTATTCCACACGGGGAGATAGCCAGGCGTTTGCGGTCGCGGCGACAAAGCGCCGCGACCGGCGCAGGCGACAGTTTTGTATGGGCGCCTATGTAAAAACGCCTGTGCTAACCACACGAGGCGATGCGCTTTTCAACAGTCGCCTGAAAATGCCTCGCCAGGCTTTTTCAGGCGACTGTTGAAAAGCGCATCGCCTCGTGTGGTTAGCACAGGCATTTTTACATAGGCGCCCATACAAAACTGTCGCCTGCGCCGGTCGCGGCGACTGCAAACGCCTGGCTATCTCCCCGTGTGGACTAGCCCTTACAGAAAAGAAGGACAGGGAAGGAGGAGGGGGGGATTGTTGGACGCATCTAGTAAAGTGCTAATAGAGATGATAAGGGTTTTAACTATGTCGATATCTTTGAGTGCGTAGGGCATAAGAAGGACAGGTATACATGGGAGGCAGAGTCTGGTAAAATAAGATCAAGATTCTTCAAAGGGGAAGAATACAGATTGTTTGATTCAGTGTTTTCAGACCATAAATTAGTGAGAGGTAAAATAAAGGTAGTAGAAGAGAGAGAATATGGGAAGGGGGTGTGGAAGTTCAATGTTACACTGTTAGAGGATAGTAGTATAAGAGAAGAATACTGTATGTAGCAAACTAGCAACTTATAAAGAATGGAGGAAGAGAAAGGAAAGGTTTGAGAGAATTATAGATTGGTGGGAGTGGGTTAAAGCAAATACATCAGTTTTTTCCCCAAAAAAATAGGGTAGGGAAAGGGCGATAAGGGGGAGTGAGAGATATAAAATAACAGTAGGTAGGCTGAAATATTTGTATAGCTTGTGGGCGAGAGGGAAGGAGGTGGAGCAGGACATAACTGAAGTAAAGAGGGAACTAAATAAAGAAATAGTGGAAAGGGGAAAAGATTATTTTCTAGAAAAGTATTAAGAATATTGAACGTGGGGGGGATGTACAAGATATTTCTTAAAAAGGGCATATAAAGGGAAAGAGAAGTTATTGGTGGTAAGAGATGAGAGAGGTGTTGAACAAAAAGATGGAGAACATGGTGATAGAGAGATTTTATGAAGACCTCTATAAGGAGATGTATAGGGATCAGGAGGTAGAGAAGGTTTTGCTGGTAGCCAAAGGGGGGAAACACCTGGGAGTGATGGTTTGCCAGTAGAGTTTTATAGTTTTATGTGAGAGGAGGTGAAGGAAGATTTGTTGCAGGCAATAATATGGATTTATGGGAATGGGGAATTGACAGATTCAATGAAAGAGGGTTTGATAACATTGATCTTTAAGAAGGGAGATCGGGAATTAGAGCCCAATTACACTGTTAAATAGTGATTATAAGTTGTTAGCAAAAAATCTTAGCAAATTAGTTATTGATAAAGTGATAGGAGAAGGGCAGGTGTGTGCTGTGCCAGAGAGAACAGTCCAGCAGAACTTAATTCTCATGAGAGATATAAAATGGGAAGTGAGTTGATTGTTACAAGTATTGATTTTGAAAAGGCATATGATAGAGTAGCACATAACTTCTTATTTAAAGGAGAACCAAACCCTTGCTAATAAAAACCCCTACCCTACATAGACCCCCCCCCCTACCTGCTCCCCCCCAGACTAGGTGGTACCTTTGGTAAATGCCCCTAAGTCTTTACAGATTCAGGCTGGTTCTTTGGTAATCTTCCGCTCTTCTTGGCCAAGATACAGAGGATGCTGTTTATATTTTTTAGGGGGCAGCATATGAAATATTGAAGAGGGAGGTGGTTAAAAAGAGCTGTGAAAAGAAAGGGTGGGACTTCCCAGATATTGAATTAGCACTGAGCATTGCATATTTTTCTTGGTGTCAAAAGGTACCAACAGCAGCACTTATGATATACTTGGCGGGATATGTATTCAGGAGAATGGGACTAAACCAGTGGAATAATAGAAGGTAAATAAGATTTCATTGCCCTCAATTCTATCTGCACATAAAAAAAAAAAAAAAAGTACAAGATAAATGATGAATCAGAGACGGTACGGAAAGATAGAAACGTTTGTGTGATTAAAGACAGAGCGGAAATGGGCTTAATAGAAGGCCTGAACCACGTTCAAACAGGGAAAGTATGGAAAGAGTTTAAAAAAGTTCAAATGCAAAGAAAACAGAAATAGTATGGTTAGGACTACAACAAGCATCACCTACAAGGGTATTCCAGAGGAAAAGAGGTTTAAGTCTAACAGACAAGTGTCCAAAAGAGGGATGTGATAACACAGAATCTATTATGTTTTAATACATTGACTGGCTGTTCTATGAAATAGATGTAAACATTTTTTGATTTTTCCTTTCTGTAAACATTTGACTTTTGTTTTAATAAAAAATAAATCTGTTCTTAGTTTAATATCTGATACGTCCCCTATCTGGGGAATATATATGAAATGGATTTTTGGAACAGGAAGATGGAAGTCGAGCTTGCTCTGTCCACTCCAACACTGGAAGAAGCCTGGCCTTCTCTGGAGGTGGCACCAATGCAGGAGAATGGAGCAAGTGTCGGCTTGTTTGCTGCAGGTGAGACGCCTCTATTTTGTATCTTACCTGTCTGTCTCCTTAGGGCAGAGACACCTGTGGAGATTCGGGGAGATTAGTTTCCCGGTTACAAATCGCCTCTTCTTCGGACAACTATTCTCCCCGAACTGCCTTCCTGCCGGCTAGAATCTAAATCGCCGGCTGGATGGCACTCAGATCTTTTCCGAAGTCGCCCGAAGTTACCTCGTGAGGCAACGCCTGCCGTCAAATCTTCCCGAATCTTCATTGTGTCTCTGCCCTTTAGGTGCCAACCCATGCAAATACAGGCTGCTGGGAGAAAGAGGAGCCAGGCTTCTGTCTTAGAAGATTAAAGGATTACAGAGTGAGTAATGCCTGTAAGAGACCACAGAAGTCGAAGAGACCGTGAAGGTTTTCTTCCCTGTGTATCTGTGCTGTTCTAGGTATGGAAGAACTGCTCTCCTTATGGTGGGAGAAGAGACTCTGTGGGGGGACTGCTTCTGCATGGACACTTTAGGTGATAGCTGATGGGCCTAGATCTTATGTGACATCAAGCTACATATATTATATATCTTATTGATTGTATTATGTACTAGTCATACTTACCAATCATTAAACTGATTTTTTTTCAATTTTTTTAAGGGGGAGTTCCCGCTCCACGCATCGACCTGGTATTGCAGTACCTCCGGGACCGGTGCACCCTTCCCTTACTTGTCCTAAGATCAGATCATAGAAGCCAAAAATATTGGAAAGAGATGGGGGCAAATTCACTAACAATCGTAGTTTCACCAGGCGCAACTTCGCCACACTTCGCCAGGCGTAGTTTCGCCAGCGCTACGCAAATTCACTAAAATCCGAAGTTGCGCACAGGGGTAGCGTAAGGTTGCAAAGTTGCGCTAGCGTTGATTCACTAAGTAAAGCGAAGTTACGCTAGTGAAGGCTAATTTGAATAGGGCGCCAAATTCAAATTTCAATGGAGGAATACGTATCAGCACTACAAATGCCTAGAAAACCTTCAAATCATCAAATAAAATTTTTATTTTGCCCTACACATGTGCCCACTGTCTAGGTAAATTGCCATGAGTCAGTAAATGTAGGGGGGAAGGAGGGGAGCCCCAAAAAATGTTTCGATCTTTTTCAGCCTATCACCCATAATGTAGAAAACACGCCAGCGTTTTTTGGGACTTAGAAAAAATTTTGACTTTTTTTGAAACAATCCCTATCTACTCTATTGCGCTTCACCAGGTCTGAGGTGGCGAAGGAAGTCTAGCGTAAAAGGTAGCGTTCAGTACACTGCGCGCGTTAGTGAATTTGCGTAGTTACGTCGCTAGCAAAACTTCGCCAGGCATAAGGGTGCGAAGTAACACTAGCGAAACTACGCCAGCGTTCGTTAGTGAATTCGCGCAGTAACGAAAATGACAAACGCTAGCAAAGTAACGCTAGCGTTCGGTGCTTAGTGAATTTGCCCCATGGTGTTGAGTAGTCTGGCTTCTTTTCTATAGAGTCCCTCCAGTGGCAATTGGGGAGAGCAGAGCAAGAGATTCGATTAAACCATAAAAGCTGAGAAGTTGTTTGGGTCTGCCTTTATGTGCTGTTGTTCAGAATGGAACTGCATTTATGCTGCTCTTCAACCATCCAACAGGTGACTCTGTGTGTGAGACTGCTGCCACTGTAATGGAACTGCTGTGATACAGTGGAGCCAACAGGGTGTGTTGTATGTTTCAAGCTACTGTTATTACTGTTATGCTGCTTTATGGCCATCAGGTGGCTGTGCATATAGGCACTGTTAAAGGGATACTGTCATGGGAAAAAATGTTTTTCAAAAACGCATCAGTTAATAGTGCTGTGCCAACAGAATTCTGCACTGAAATCCATTTGTCAAAAGAGCAAACAGATTTTTTTTTATATTTGATTTTGAATTCTGACATGGGGCTAGACATATTGTCAGTTTCCCTGCTGCCCCTAGTCATGTGACTTGTGCTCTGATAAACTTCAATTACTCTTTACTGCTGTACTGCAAGTTGGAGTGATATCACCCCCCCCCCCCAGCAGCCAAACAAAAGAACAATGGGAAGGTTACCAGATAACAGCTCCCTAACACAAGATAACAGCTGCCTGGTAGATCTAAGAACAACTCTCAATAGTAAAATCCAGGTCCCACTGCAACACAGTCAGTTAGTGCTGTTCTGACACATGACAAAGTGTTGCAGAAGATTTCTGAGCTAATTATCACCTGTAGGATTACTGTAGGGATCAGACAATATTTCTGGTTTCTTGCTTATTTTAAGGGAGGCTGTGGGGTGTTAGAATCCATTGCCTATTACTCTATGTAAGGAATTTGGGACTACAATTCACACTGCCGATCTAATGTATATAAAATGTACAGATATGTTCTTGGAAGTCATAGCACCATTACTTACAAGAGTATTTGTGGCCTTTTTTCTATACAAGGAGGAAAAGACATAGGGGAGTTTCTCGACAGTGAGTTTTAGCTGGCAGAGAATCACCTGAAACCACCCATTGTGCTTCCTTTTGATATAAATTGAAACTGCCTGACAGAGTAAGAACAGGAGGTTTTTTGGCCAGAAACACACATTAGATCATTTTTTAACTACCTGTACTGGCAAAGTTAGGCAGTTTTAATAAGGCCACACATACATCCAGGGTCAGACTGGGGACACTGCATACATCAGTGCTAAAACACTAACCCCCCACCATTATAAAAAGTCATTGGAGGCCAGGCCCCCCTTGAAAAAGAAACAAACCTTGGTGACCTTCATAAAAGTTTAAAAAAAAATAACCTTGGTGGCCAGGGGGTTAAAAAAAAGACCATTTTCGTCAGTGGAACTTAATTTTAAGGGTCTTTTTCATTTTCCTCTTGTTCAGCTCCATTAAAGTGATACTGACACCAGAAAATTAACTTTTTTAATATCTATCATAACATAATGTTAAAAGTATCTGCCTGATAGCTTTTATATACTTGCTTTATTCACTATAAGGGCCATATTTGTGCAGCAGTACTACATTAGCATTAGAAACTCTAACTGACAGGTTAAAGGAAAAGGAAAGGCTTCGTACACTTGGGGTACCAAATGTTAGGCACCCCCAAGTGATTGTATTGACTTACCTGAAACCCGGGCCAGTGCTCCTATCAGCAGAAAACTGCACCGGCCCTGGGCTATACCAGTGAGCACCACGGAGTGGCTTCTTCTTTCTTCAAATTTTCCGGGGGAAACGCATGCGCAGTTGAACGAAATAGCCGACTTTAAAGTTCAGCTTCTCATTCTGCTGCACATGTGCATAAAGGGCCCATTGGGGTCCGAAATGTTGCCCTTACCTTGTATGAAATGTCGGATTTATGCTCCTATAGTCCTCCAGGGATATAAGATTCTCAGCCACGATGAGTAGCTCATATGTCCTGAAAGCTCGTGAGGACGTTGGGGGACAATAAGAAATACAACAGATGACTATTTAACCATTTCTTCTTCCATGGGGCTGATCCAGAGGCATCCAATCATCATTCTTGTTTTAGCATAACTGTATCACTATTTCCATCTTAGGGACAGACTCACAGTCTCAGTACAATAGCCAAATAAGGTGCAACTACTGTGTCAGCAGAGTGTCCAGAATGGTATCTATGCTGTCGTTTCTGAAACGATGTGTCTTGCTTGGCCTTGCACTATACTTGTGACATGAGACAACAGATGTATTCCTTGTTCTGTGCAAACATTCTACATTCTAATAACAGAATGGCCTTTAACCTTGAGCTTCCACAACAATTCTGTATTTAGTGTTGTGTTCTATAATGTTTGTTCTTTGATAATAACCACTTATGGCTTAAATCTTAAACTCTGATAGCTACATGTACATGGGCTAAATAAACAACAATCTCACTTATTTCATTACACTCAGTGTGCTGCTGGTTTGTTTGCTGGACCTGTTGGGCAGGAAAAGGTCATCCTGATTAAGCACCTGATACACCTGTATTTGAAGGGTTGAGCACTCCAAATTCTACAAGTATTACTTTAAGTGACGTTGGCTGCTTTTGGGAGTTTCTCCTTTTCTTCAGCTCCACTTGTCGGCTTTCTGCTCTATTCTGCGGCTTCTGGCAACTGAATCCAGGAAGTGCAGCAGAGCAGGGCCCCTTAAAAACCTCTGGGCCTGGTATGTCTGTCCTCCCTGTGCCCCACTGGGTTTACTCTCTCTCTATATTACTCTTGTGTGTATTGCAAATAATGAATTCTACCATTTCAAATTTTTCTTTTATTTTAAAGCTTGAATAATAGGATCAGCCATCTACTGTCACTGAACATGTTCCTGCACTGGGGTCTGGAGCAGAAGATTTGTGAGTGATCACCGGTAGGAAATGGGTCATATATCTGGCACCTTGCTTATTTTAGGGTTGGGGGGGGTCAGGGTCCATTCCCTGTATATAAGGAATCTGGGGCTACAGTTCCCACTGTTTCTCACTTTGCATTAAAATTAAATACATGTAACGACATTGTTAATGGAAGTGATTAGTAAAAGCGGCCGGTGAAGAGTCTATTGGTCAGTTTTTCAGCTGGCGGAGAAACACCTGAAACCACCCACTGTGCTTCCAATGGAAACTGCCTGACACAGCAACATACAGCAGTTGTTTGGCACAGAAACACTTATATGACAGTTTCACTGCTGAGCTCAATGAAGGAACAAGTTGCTGCTCCAGTTTAGCTGAATCCTGTTGTCTCATTACCTCGTTGTTCTGGGCCAGACTCAGTAGATTGCGGGATCATGAGAAACTAGTGGGTTGGGAGGGGAATTACTTTTATTTACAAGGCAGCACTAACAATGAAAGACTGTAAATTATCCAATGACAAATCAGGAGACCGAGGGAATCCTAGAAAATCAGAGGAATGGCTGTCTGAGAAGCAATAGAACCATTGCTTTGCTGCAGTCTGGCCAATAGGCCACCTTATATCTTGCCATAGGCAAATATCACTGTATAAAGGGCCTTGTGCTCTGTATTTCGGCAAACAGATGGCGCCCAGAAACTGTCATGCCTGTATTCTAAATGCCGCCCAGTGGCTGGAGAAGAAAAAAAATGCAGTTACTGTTGCTGTGCTGCATTCTGACCGACAGGTGGCGCTTGGTGAAAAACTGGCAGTCACTATAATAAAAAGTGTTGTCTGGCTTGATTTCTAACCAACAGGGGGCTCTCGTGTGTAAGAACGATGTCATTGTAATACAACTGGGCCGATATAGTTGTCTCACCAACAGAGGGCGCTAGGCGTGACTGCAGTCATAACCAAAAGAGGACGCTTAGGCTGTTAATCTTTCATTTAACCAACAGAGGGCGCTAGCTGAGATTACTGTCACTGTTAATCTTTGTTGTACCAACAGAGGGCGCTATCTGAGACTCACTGTTAATCTTTGTTGTACCAACAGAGGGCGCTAGTTGAGATCGCAGTCACTGTTAATCTTTGTTGTACCAACAGAGGGCGCTATCTGAGATTGCAGTCACTGTTAATCTTTTCTCTATCTAAGAGTGGGCTAGGCTGTTAATCTTTCATTCAACCAACAGAGGGCGCTATCTGATATCACTGTCACTGTTAATCTTTGTTGTACCAACAGAGGGCGCTATCTGAGACTCACTGTTAATCTTTGTTGTACCAACAGAGGGCGCTAGTTGAGATCGCAGTCACTTAATCTTTTCTCTCTCTAAAAGAGTGGGCTAGGCTGTTAATCTTTCATTCAACCAACAGAGGGCGCTATCTGAGATTGCAGTCACTGTTAATCTTTTCTCTATCTAAGAGTGGGCTAGGCTGTGAATCTTTCATTCAACCAACAGAGAGCGCCATCTGAGATTACTGTCACTGTTAATCTTTGTTGTACCAACAGAGGGCGCTAGTTGAGATCGCAGTCACTGTTAATCTTTTCTCTATCTAAAGAGTGGGCTAGGCTATTAATCTTTCATTCAACCAACAGAGGGCGCTATCTGATACTGCAGTCACTGTTATTTCCTATAACCAACAGAGGGCGCTGGGCGAGAGACTTTTTATCTTGCATTATGTTCGTGGGATTAGTGGGCGAAGAGTTTCTGAGGGTGGGCGTTCACTTGTTTGATCGGAGGCTTAATGAATTTGAAAGCTTTTGCGCGTTAATTATCCTGTGTCCATTGTCTGATGAAATATTCATACCAGACAATCCCAGAGATTCAGCGAGTCGAGCCTATAAAGCCGGCGTGAATTGACTGGAAGAGTCGGGTCAAACATTAATCCCGGTAGGAGATCAGTTGCTACAGGGGTCGGGGGAAGACGATCTGCTTTTGCCGGCGGTCTATACAGCTGTAACGCTCTCTGGCCTAGAAAATCCTTATTGGTGCTTTATAGACAACGGGTGTCGCTTCGTAATAATCTGCTGCTACGGTTTCTATGTTGTGTGACCAATAGATGGCGCTGTGTTCGCAGGCATTGCTGATGTCGCTGTACAACCAACAGATGGCGCTAAATAATAATCCGCTGCTACGGTTTCTATGTTGTGTGACCAATAGATGGCGCTGTGTTTGCAGGCATTGCTGATGTCGCTGTACAACCAACAGATGGCGCTAAATAATAATCTGCTCCTACGGTTTATATGTTGTGTGACCAATAGATGGCGCTGTGTTCGCAGGCATTGCTGATGTGACCAACAGATGGCGCTGAGGGATAGAGCTGCCATAGTGCTTGTCCTCTTTCTTTAGTCTTGTTTATTGCTTTTTATTTATACTTAAAGCAAAATTTCTCATTTTTACAGGCGAGTAATGTTTGTTGAGGGACATATCAAGACTAAAGCAAGACTAGGCTAGATTTAGATTCTAGCCGGCGTGGAGGCAGTTGATGGAAATTAGTCGCTCGAAGAAGAGGCGACTAAATCTCCCCGAATCTTCTCGTCTGTCTCTGCCCTTAGTATGTTATAGAATGGCTAATTATTCTTTTTATCATTTTTCAATTATTTGCCTTCTTCTGACATGCCACAGCTTTCAAATGGGGGTCACTGACCCCATCTAAAAAAAAAACAAGTCCTCTGTAAGGCTACACGTTTATTGCTAATATTTAGTGATGGGCAACTAAATTCGCCTGGTGCAAATTTGCGGTGAATTTCTGCGTTTTGCCAACGGTGAATAAATTAGCAAAACTTCAGCGAAAATTTGTCGGCATGAAAAAATTTTGGACGTGCGCCCGAAAAGTCTCTTTTGTCAATATCGCTGCGCGTCAGCACTATTCGGACATCCATTGACTTTAGCACCCGCATCAAAATTAACGAAATCAACTTTTCAGACGCACCTCCAAAATTGATGCAGGAGTCAGTTTTACAAATTTTTCGCAAATTTGTCGCCATTTCGAGAATTTCACAGGAAATTTGCGAATTTTTTGGCAAAGTGAAACGGAGGTAAATTCGCCAATCACTACTCATATTTATATTGACGCCCTCTCCTATTCATATTCCAGTCTCTCATCCAAATCAATGCATGGTTGCTAGGGTAATTCAGATCCTAGCAACCAGACTGCTGAAATTGCAAACTGGAGAGCTGCTGAATAAAAAACTTAATAACTCAAAAACCACAAATAATAAAAAATGAAAACCAATTGCAAATTATCTCAGAATATCCCTCTCTACATCATAAAGAACAGAGATGTCGCTCATCATTGTTCTGGCAGATACAGCCATAATTTCAATGAAAGGATTGGCTGCCCCTTTAGCAAGTAATACATTACAAGGCAATAGGTATTGATACAAATCAAATCACTTGTCTTCCAGCAGATGCAACTGACCATACCCAGCAGTGCAAATAAAAATAAATATTAAAAGAAAACAGAAATAATAATTGTAAAAAAAAACATGGGCCCCTTATCACATTGGGCTTCTAGGCTACAGCCTGTTCATTAATCCAGCCCTGAGTGCAAGTTAAGAAGAATGATCTTCAGTCTGGCAAAGCCTTTTACCTGTGGTTCCCTGTGTGGTTGTGTACAGGGACGTGTCGGACCAGCGGGACGTGTCTTCATGAATAAATGGAGCAATGGTTGGGGAATACTTTGGTTGTGGCCAAAATCACTCAGATCCCAGAAGGTCAACAACTGTTCCTGACTGTCCATATCATTTTTGTTTTCCTAATATCCAAAGTTACCATTAAAAATCTTGGGACCCCTTACAAATAATTTTTTCAGCAGCCCTGGCAAAAAAAAAAAATCAAAGCAGCCCACATATCAATATGTGACATTGGGGGGCACCCCCTAAATAAAAAAAAATGGTGTTCAGGGCCCCCCAATAAAACCAAAAGCAAAATATTGTGGATTGCAGCTAACGAAAAAATTACATACCTGCTGAAAGATAAGCTGGACACTTATGACCTAATATGGACTCCCTGGATTACTAAAGACGACCCTATCTAGTCTGTTCATACCCCACTGTATGTGATATATCTCTATTCTCTGCTTATGTAGGTAATGTGACTTGATGACACGGTGACAACAGAAAATGTATGCAACATGTATGTTTTTTTTTTATGTTCTTTCTTTTATTTTATTGTATTTTATTTTCATTACTTTTATATTATTTTATTGTATGTCGTGACACAGGTTTGCAAATCACAACTATTCACTGGCATTTTGTATAAGATGTTGAACCTGAATAAACACAAAGTTGAAAAAAAAAAAAAAAGCTATATATTGGTGGTAAGGGTCCCCATAAAAAGTAATAAAAAAATTGGTGATCAGGCCCCCCCAAGTTTAAAAAAACATTAGTGGCCATTCCTCCCAAGTTAAAAAAAAAAAAACATTGGCGGCCAGGGTCCCCCCGTTAAAGCAAAAAAAAAAACAAACAAAATCAAAATTGGTGGCCAGGGTCCCCAATTAACATAGGCAGTTTTTCATTAAGGCTCAGGGAAGCTAATTTGCCTAAAAAAATGTATTGAAAAAAATCAAAGAAAAGAAAAGAAAAATCCTCTGACGGACCAATGTGTATTTGAGTTTGTCTGGGGGGAGGGGCAAGGGGTATTGCTCATTAGTGTGTTTAGGAAAAAAAATCCCTACCTGGTAATTCCAGTGATGTCATCATGAGTTTTTGCACTTAAAATCTCAGGAGATTTATTTCAGGTGGGAACGTTTAGGATCTGATCTAAGTGCAAAGCAGAGTTAGTGAGTAGGTGAGACTGAGCTTTAACCAGGATGGCTTATCTGGTTTGTGGGGATTTTGATACTTACATTGCACAGAAAATAAATTCCATCAATGGTCAATGGTAGTTCCACTGATCTATTCAGGTAGATAGAAACAGAGAAAAGTGTGAACGTGTGATGTAGTCGTTATGGGACCATTGTGACCAGATCTCACTTTCACACCTGTGTGAGTTTCAGCCTACACCTACCTGGATAATTCAATGGCACCATTGTGATTGGATATTGGTGACTGTTTCCTTAAAGGGGTTGTTCACCTTTTTTCAGTTTTGTTATTTTCAGATTGTTCACCATAAGCTAAGACTTTTGTCGATTGCTTCCCATCTTTTACTTTTTACCGGTTTCCCAAAATCGAAGCTTAAAGTTTAATGTTCATGTCTCATGTCTGACAGCTCAGTGATCCAGAAGCATCTGAACTGTTACTATTTGCTACAATTAGTTAATAGAATTAGTTAAAATATATCTAGGTGGCATAAGTGGAATATTAGCAACTATTGCATCAATTCAAATCACCTTCCTCTGAATCATTAATGTTAAATAAATGTTGTGTTGATGGTTGAATGCAAGTTTTTCTCAACCTCATCTCTTGTTATATTGTGTTACTTTGAAACTGCAGTAAAAAGGCAGCTACTGTTTTTTTGCAATGGGACAACAATATATCTGCATTATACTTTCTATGTATAAGATCACATTTTTAATTTTTTTAAATAACATCCCTTGTGTTTTATGTGAAAGGAGACCAATAAACATGCTTTAAAGGAGAAGGAAAGGTTAAAATTAAGTAAGGTCCACCTAAATATACCAGTAAACCCGCAAAGTAATGCTGCTCTGAGTCCTCTGTCAAAAGAAACACCACATTTCTTTCCTTCTATTGTGTACTCATGGGCTTCTGCATCAGACTTCCTGTTTTCAGCTTAAACCTCCTTGCCCCGGGCGTGAGCATGCTCAGTTTGCGCCTCTTCCCCCCTCCCTTCTCTGCTGTAATCTGAGCCCAGAGCTATGAGTGAGCAGGGAGAGACTCAGGCAGGAAGTGATCTCACACCAAGCTAATACTGCAGCTGCTATCCTAAACAAACAGAGAGCTTCTAGAGCTTTTAACTCGGGTATGGTAAAGCATTATTTAGAATAAATATAGCATTCTAGCTTGCACTATTCCAGCTAATCTATTGGCAATGAAATGCCTCCATAGCTTTCCTTCTCCTTTAATGTCAAACAACCCAATCATTAGCCCTGGTTTCCAGTAATATGGACGAATTTAAATTTTTCTATGGGCTTTGTCCATGTCAAGTGAAACATGACTTTGTACCAGGCAGCGTGTGGGAGCATTAGTTAGTAGCCCATGTATGGGACAGAGTTCAGTTATAGAGCATTTTAGACACAATTCCACCCTGTGTGCTCAGACAGGGGAATTATAACTGTTGTCAATGTTTATAATATGGGGCTGAATCAGCTATTTTCCCACCAGTGGAAAACCACAGGGGAAGAAACTGTTGATGTAACATTAGACTTAGTCTACCCAAACAAAAAAATCACCTCCCCCTTGCTCATTAAAGCAAAAAAAAAAACAAAAAACTGGTCATGGTTCTCCCCTTATAAAAGCTAAAAACAACACTGTTGCTAGGGATTAAAAAAAAAAGATCATTGGTATTCAGTGGAAACTTATACTTAAAATGTAACAAGCAGCCTTCTTCTTTCTAGGTAACAGCAGCTTCTTCTTTCTCCTCAGCAGCTTCAACTCCCATTTGGCTTTTAGGCTTTGGCTCCTTATCAGCGGCTCCACTTCTCTGGCCCACTTAACCCTAAATTGACCAACCCACCGACATTTGCCTGAACAGCCAGATGGCTAGTAGGGGCCTGACTTCTGAGCTATAAACTCCCCAATCATATTACTGTAAAGAAGGAGTGTAACTACAGAGGAAACAGACCCTGCAATTGCCGGTGGGACTTTGGGAACAAGGCCCCATCTAGAATATGCCGTACAGTTTTGGTCTCCATCACTCAAACAGGACATTATTGTATTAGAGAGGGTACAGAGAAGGGCAACTAAGCTGGTAAAAGGTATGGAAAATCTTAGCTATGAGGAAAGACTGGCCAAATTGGTGTTTTTCACACTGGAGAAGAGGCGCTTAATGGGTGATGTGATAACTATGTATAAATATATAATCTCGCACTCCTCTTTGTGCCACCTTCAAATGCTGGTTTCCAGCTTCTTGCTTCCGACTTTATAGCAGCATGCTTATTCGCCCCTCCCCTTTTGTGACATCATCGGTAGGGCGGGTCGGCGCAGGTCTATAAAAGGAACCTGGAAGTCGGATGCGAGCAGGCGCAGGTTGTGGGAGGGCGAGTCTGGGTCGGGTGCGGGTTGGGTTTTACTTATCACTAGTGATAATCACTAATATTGATGTGCTTAATCAGCTGTTTCGTCTATAGCCAAAAAGGTCTAGTAACCTATAGCAGATGTTTGAGTGTATGAGAGATGACCCTCCTGTAATTCAGAACCTTCTGGATAACGGGTTTCCGAATAATGGATCCCATACCTGTATTATTAGTGATGGGCGAATAAATTCACCAGGCATGAATTTGCGGTGAATTTCCACATTTCGCCGCAGGTGAATAAATTCGTGAAACTACTGCTAAAATCCATCTGTGTAAAAAAAATTTGGACGCACGTCAGAAAAGTCGCTTGTGTCAAAACTGCCGCGCAGCAACATAATTTGGACACTCATTGACTTTAATGCCAGTGTCAAAATTGACGCAAGCGTCAAAATTCGCGATTCGCAAAATTTTCACCATTTTGCAAATTTCCCAGGAAATTCGCAACAAATTCGCCTATCACTACATATGTATTATGAGTCATTGGGTATATCCCAAGCTGTCTGGGGCACAGGTATAGTATTTGCAGAGGTCAGGATAGCAGTCTGCCCAGGGACCAAAGTGGCCCCCGTTTTAATAGACAAATAGGTCTGTGTATATTTGTATAGAACTACAGACAGAAATGCAATAAAGTGTTGGATGTAGATTAACTGTGGATTCTTTGGAATAAAAGATGACCAGTAGTCAAAGACTGGAATTTGAGCTCCCTCAAGAATAATGTGTAACTAATAGATGTACAAATGTCAATACTATTTGTAGTTAGGTCACAGAATGAATGTACAGGGGTGGATCTAGTCTAGTACAAACCCCTTATTATCCTATCTGTATTCTGCTAAATCCCTCTGTGATGCCCCGCCCCCTGCTGTGATTGACATGCTACATTGCTTATAAAGAAGTGACTGCTACTGGTGCTCATACCCAGGTGAAATCATAGCAGCCTGTATTAGGGGACTGATAGATCCCATTCTGTGCCTGCTCAGTATAACTTCCAGACATGGAGCCAATGACCATGTTCCTCTGTCTTTCCATTTTCTTACTTTCACTCCTGACATGGAAGATACACAAGAAACGACTTCAACTGCCCCCGGGACCCTTTCCTCTTCCGCTGCTGGGAAATGTGCTACAGGGGACCACTGTGCTCTATGACTCTTATCGCAAGGTAAGTTCACTTTTGGGCATATAAAAGGCATAATTGCTACTGGAGGTGTAGTGCTTACCTGACTATCCATAAAGTGCACTTAAATAATGATACATAATTAAAATAATGAATTTAGATCACCAATCATATCTATAGTACTGTTCATTCTGCGCTCCCACATGATAATCTTCATTATTCACTTTGTACAAATATTCTTCTGCCCCTCTATTCCCTATTATATTGTTACACACGCTGCTATTGCTCTGCTCTTATTATCATGCATTTTAATTATAGGAGGCAAATAAAGGGAACTCCTTGCCCCACGCAAACCTTTTGGCTGCAAATAAAAGGTATTCCCCCTAGCTTCAGCAAATGGGAGTCCAAAGGCTCTACTTCATTATGGGCCGTTTGGCATGGTGATATGGAGGATTTTTGGAACCCTCTCTTTTTTAAGGTGGTTTTACCTGCACCCTTAATGCACTTGGTGTGTTTTTGGCCCTTTGGGTAAAATTGAAGCTTTTTTCCTGTGTTTCAATCTTAAAAAAAAGCCAAATCTAGCTATATATTCATCCATCTATTGGGCAAATTTACTAAAGGGCGAAGTGACTAACGCTGGCGAAAATTCGCCGATTTACTAACGGTCGCTGGTGTAACTTCGCTAGCGAAGGAGATAGACTCTAGCTGTACTTCACTCCCTAACACCTCCCTAACAGCTCTGGCGAATGGACATTACTCCGAAAAATTCACAAAGATGCCGATTATACTGAACGTTACCTCTTGCACCAGACTTGCCTTCACCAGCTCAGACCAGGCAAAGTGCAATAGAGTAGATAAAAAAAAAAATAGTTGAAAAAAAAAAACTATATTGTCTTTTCCATTTTCAGGGTGATAGGCTGAAAAAGAGCGTAAATATTTTTTCGCTAACCGGCTTCCCCCCTACATTTCCTAACATAAACTATACACTGGACTCATGTGTAGGGCAATATAACAACTCTATTTTATTTATTAAGGTTTCCCAGGCTTGTGTAGTGTAATGTATTTGCTGCAACATATACGTCCATTCAACTTTAACTTCCCGCCGTATGCAAATTAGCCAACGCTAGCGCAACTTTGCTTCGATTGGTGCAGTAACGCTAGCGCAACTTCACCAGTGTTCGTCACCCTGGACGCAACTTCACATGTTAGTGTATTAGCGTTGTGTGAGCGAATTTTCACCTGCCAAAGTGTTGCGCTGCCAGTGAAGCCGTCGCTGGCGAATTTTCGCTGCTTAGTAAATTTGCCCCTATATATCCATATATATATATATATATATATATATATATATATATATATATATATATATATATATATATATATATATATATATATTTCATCCTTCTACATATCCATCTATACATATTCATCCATCTATATATCCATCTATATATCTAGTTATAGCATACCTCGAGGATCAGACTGTTTTCATGTCCATCAAGTTCAATCTTTTGTGTCTGTATAAAACCTGCCTAACGGCTAGTTAACTAATATATTGTTCCAGAGTGGCTGCTGGCTTGACAACTGAAACTCACTTTTTTTATTTCCTCTCTTGTCTCAGTTTTATGAAAAGTACGGCCCAGTGTTCACTATATGGCAAGGTTCCACACCGCTGGTGGTACTCTGTGGGTATGAGGCACTGAAAGATGCTTTGATCAACCAATCTCAGGAATTTGGTGACCGTGGGATCTTTGCACTGTCTGGGAGGTTAACCAATGGATATGGTAAGAGCAATTAAGTTTTCTAATCATTGTTTTGCCAAGAGTAAATGTGGCCATACAAGGACTGATAACATCTGCCAATGTGGTCCCTCCAGTGTTGACAGATTATTGATCTGTGTATGGGGGCCACTGATGGACCTGCCTGACAAATATTCAACCTTAAATTGGCCAAATCTGGCTCAAATCTACTAATTTGGTGAGGCTGCAATGACAGTATATGGCCATCTTAACATCTATTTGTGTCCTCGTTGTTTAGTTCCTATCAACATTTATTACTAGATTACTGGGAACAAAGACATGCCATAAAACTTATTTGACTCAGGACTTGATACTGCAAAATACAATTATATCATGAGCCAGTAGCTAAACTGCCACACATGGGTGTCCACAGTAAGTTTTTCAGGAGGGGCAAGTAAGAATTGATGGGTGAAAAAATTCTCCAGGCATGGATTCGCTCACCACTCAGTATGCAAAGTGCTAAAAGAGGCCACTTTCATCTATTTTTTGTAATTTTCACACTGTTTGGTGACTTACTTGTGGTGCCACATGCTTCTGTCCACTTTTAGATTTGCAGAGACCTGCGACATGCCCCTTGGATCAAACACTCCACACACATCCCCCTATCCACCTCCTAACTTACACAGACACACTAGTTAGGTAGTGGCAGGAGCAGCATCAGGTCCTGCCCTTACTGCTTCTCACTGACACCTCCTGATGTTGATTTCAGCTCCTCGCTCCGGCAGAGGAGAGTGCAGCTTTCTCCCAGGACGTAAGTTCCTGACTTTACATTTTCCCAGCTTTCTGGTCTCCAAAAAAACAAAAATGAGGGTTCTACTGTATCTCTCATTCTAATTTGTCCCCATCCCCATTGAATCTGGCAGAGGACAGGTTACACAGAACTTTCCCCCTCAGACTTGACCTTGTGGTTTGTACAAAGGCTTCCAAGGGGAGCTTCACATGATTCTTATCTAACCAATTGAGTGCTTTTCTTCATTGGTGATCCTACAACATTCCTAGATAGGCTTCAAACTAATGTTTGTGACCACCATCAACAGGGCATGTCTACACCTGGATGAATTTACACTCTTCCATTCATGCTTAGCTCCATACACCCTCCTTCTTGAGCAAAATAACTAAATAAGGACTGGTAAAAATAAGGGAAAGCTAAAGCTCTACTCGCTTTTATAGCTTTTTGCATAACGTTCTGATACATATCATTGATTGCAAGTTTTCTATGTTCAAGTCTACACCAAGTCTATGTGAAGCACCAGTCTTATCTGTACTAAAAACACCCTGAAATCTGCATCTGCATCTGAAATTTGAATGTTGAGTTCAGAAGAGCGGCATGCATTAATACCTTCTGCATTATGTTTAACATTTGAGTTCAGTCAATTCTGGATCAGTTCCCTGCAGTTTTTATTTTGCTTCACAATGTCTCTCAACGTCTTAATCCTTTCCCAATTTCTGGTGAACCAACCATACCTTTTAATGCCTTTAAGATTGGAGAATTACATTCCTGTGGTCAAATAAAATACAGACAAAGGAGAAATATACAAAAAATTCACAGTTACACAACTAGTCAACAAAAGTTTTGCACCAGGCAAAGCACAGGGGCTTATTTATGATATACCTAATGCCAACCATTACTCTCACTTTATTTTATGCTCTCTTAGAGCTTTCTACACATCAGGTGCAGACACCAGGTTTGGCACCATGTCCTGTAACTGTTGTTATTTGACACATATCCATCAAGTCACTGCTCTGGATACTCTTGAGTTGATAATGCTGATACATCTATTTTAGATTCCAGAAACAAAGAGAAGAGCAGTTCTTTGTCCTTAATCCTGCAGATATGCCAACCAGGTGCCTCTGTGCTAGAGTCCTGCAGTGGGTTGGGTACCTGCGGGTTGCGGGTAGAAGTTCTGGGTGCGGGTATAGACGTGGGTAGGCGGTTCTGCAGGTTTGTGGTTTGCGGGTCGGTCCGTGGGTCTTCTCAATAGCGATTTTTACTCTTTTTTTCTGATCACGTCTACTTCCGATGATGTCACTTCTGGTTTATAATGACAACACTTCCTTTTACTCCTTTTTTTCTGACCACGCCTACTTCTGATGATGTCACTTCCGGTTTACAATGACAGCATTTCCTGATTCTTGATGGTTAGCGGGTCGTGGGTACTTAAGGTACTTGTGGGTCGTGTCGGGTCCGGGTTGCGGATTGCAGGTTGTGGGTACGGTTCGGGTACGGGTTCCAAAAAATGGACCCACGCAGGTTTCTACTCTGTGCTTCAAGTCTGACCCCACCTTGTTCTGCCCAGTTCCAGACTCACAATTTCACTCCCTGTTTCTGATATCTGGTGACACTTCTATGATTTTCAATGACATTAGTTAGTTAGGATTTGCTTGCAAATTACTGGCAGTGGGCGAAGGGACTGTTACCGTAAATAACATGGTACGGGTGGGTTAAATTAGGATGATTGCTCAAAAATACAGTTAAGTTCACATGTCCAATTCTGGAGAGTGTCCCTCATTGGAGGCACAAATTCAGTTGGGTAGGGTGCAAGGCACAAAAACATGGTCCTGTTTTATTTCAAATTGTAGGAATAATCCAATTTCTCCCTTTCATTTTTTTTTATTAAAGGTGTCCTTAACACAAATGGAGAACGATGGCAGCAGTTGCGTCGCTTTTCAATCACTGTATTTAGAAACTTTGGAATGGGGAAGCGGTCCATGGAAGAGAGAATACAAGAGGAGGCTCGGCACCTTATTCAGGCTGTACAGGACACAGGAGGTATTGAGCCGATGAACACTGAGTGGTATGGACTTTCACTGAAATTAATTTAGTTTAAATTACTACAATGAATGCTCAATTGTACTTCAGTTATCCATAGCAACCAATCAGATTTTTTTAGGTTGAATTTTAATTTGCAAAGAACAAATCTCAAAACTGTTAGAGAAGCACATTGTTGGAATCAGACTAGATTTTCTGCCCCCTAGGTTAGCAGGAGGGTGATGGGCAAGGGGTCAGCTAGAAGTACTACTGTCAGGAAAGAATTATGGAGTGATTGACAGATGCAACAACATGTGGATTTGGTAGTAGTATTATGAAAAAGAGGTGAGTATGGGGCACATGGGGGTTTTCCTAAGATTCAATTTATCCAAGATGGTACATGTTAGATCTGATAAAATTGTTCTCCACTCCCGCCAACTCCTATATCCCTCCACACAACATATCTTTCAATAACTTGGGCGCCACTAGTTCTTTAAAGGAGAAGAAAAGCTAAAGGGTTTTATTGCCAATAGATTAGCCACAAGCTATAACACTATATTTATTCTGCTGAATGCTGTACCATACCTGAGTAAACAGCTAGAGAATCTCTCTCCGTTAGTCTATAATAGCAGCTGCCATATTAGTTTGCTGTGACATCACTTCCTGTCTGAGTCTCTCCCTGCTCACTCATAGATCTGGGCTCATATTACAGCAGGGAGGGAAGGAGGGAGAGGAGCAAACTGAGCATGCTCAAGCCTAAGCCCTGGAGGTTTAAGCTGCAAACAGGAAGTCTGATACAGAAGCCCATGTGTACACAATAGAAGGAAAGAAATGTGGTGTTTCTTTTGACAGAGGACTCAGGGCAGCATTACTTTGAGGGTTTACTGGTGTATTTATATAGACCTTTCTGATAAAGCTTACTTAATTTTAGCCTTTCTTTCTCCTTTAAGACAAATGAAACTCATAGGGGCAGATTTATCAAGGGTCGAATTTTCGATTTTGAAAAACTTTGAAATTCGATTTCTGGCAGAAAAGAAAAGCCGGGCACCAAAAGTACAACAAACTTGTGATTTGCCAACTTGGCATGCAGTCACAATGATGCTAAAATTATAGAAAAAAATACTGAATAGTAGGTAAAAAAACAACAGGACAAATTGCTTCTGAAATTGCACTTTACACACTGCACTTGTTTTCAGAAATTATCCCTACTAGGTCTGCTCCCAAATATGTGGCAATACACATATAGGGCACCAAAAAGAGGCTCTTTATCATGTCCGCACTAAATGGAAGTGATTAATCCCTTTCAATGCTGAATGCAAACAAAAGCAGTAAATACAGGACAGACAGAGTTCTCACTTTATAATTTTGTTCCTATCAGTTATGAATAAAGGGCCAAAAGTACTTTTAAAACAGGAATACAGCTATGATAAATATTGACGGTTGAACACTTGCCTATTTGCTACTGATCTTGGGTCTTCTTTTTCAGGGAAGCCATTTAATCCTGTCCATTTACTTGGACGAGCGGTAAACAACATTATTAATTTAACAGTGTTTGGAAGAAGCTGGGGCTACGAAGATAAGACACTTCTTAAGCTGGTCAACGTGTTGAATAACATCCTTCTCTTCATCAGAACCCCATTAGGAGTGGTCAGTGCCCTTTTGAATAAATTATCGTCTGAATTTAAAATCTAATATTTTTGGAATTACAGTATACTATATCGTTTGGTCTCATTTCTAACCATAATCAGGTGTTATTGGCTCACCCACTCTCTCTACCCACTGGGTTAAAGGAACAGTAATGCCAAAAAATGAAAGTATATTAAAGTCAAGGTTGGTTGTGTGCAGACTGAGTTGCCTTTATGCATGTAGGGGGTTGTTGTGTGAGGTGAGGCTAAGTGGGTTTTTTGGTGGCACAGTATTGTTAGCATGTAGTTTATTTTTTGCCTTCAATACTTGGGATAACATGTGACTTTTGGACTCATTTTCTGTAGTGCTCCTTTACTTTTATAATTGGAGAGCAATCCCCAGTACACTGCCCCATGGTATCAGAATGGTGCCTTAATCTGTTGCTGTTGAAGTCTAGGTAGCTTTTCATTTATCTGGGTCATAATATACAGTAACCAGCATTGACTAGACTGGCTCAGTAATCTTGTCCCAATAGTATCAGGAATATTACATATGCAGAGAAAGAAAGGCAGAAAGGGGTAATGAATAGTATAATTACTACCAAGCAATATAGTATTTTTTGGCAATATAAGGGGCCTAATTTATTATATGGTCAGTTCCCTTTCCCTAGCCGGTGTCTGAAACAACAATAAATTAGGCCCCTTATATTGCCATAAAAGCCCAATTCTCAGCTGTTAGACTAAGTAGAACTGACGTGCCTTCTTCTGAATAATATTGTTTTGCACTGAAAGAAACACTTTATCAGTATATTCTATAATTTATTTGGCAAAATAAGTTTTCTTTAATCACATTGGCTGTCACTTAAAGGATGGTGAGGTGAGGGGGTTAAATGGCCTCTCACTGAGAACCTTAGTAGCCTGACTGTATATGTCTCATTCCTCTCCACAGCACCAACAGCACTAAACTTGCCCATGGTCCTTTCCTAACTTAATACATTCAATCTTCACACTTCCATTGTTACTGTACCACTATGAGCCACAACAATTGTCTCTAAATCATTAAAGTCATAGTCAGTGGTTTTTACTTCTTAGCTCTTTGATTGAGGCAATTAAACCTCCAAACTCATGAAAATTCCAACTCAATATGCCTTTTAAAAACTGACCCCAATACGAATCTCTTTGAAATCAATGGTTTCTGAAAAAGCACATCATTTTCTGAAGAAATGCCACATTCTACCCAGCAAATTATACTTTATTATTCCTTATGCAGATATATGCTGCCTTCTTCAAGATCATGCGGCACCTGCCGGGCCCACACCAAAAGATATTCCATGACAGTGAGATAGTGAAATCTTTCATCAGAGAGCAGATTCAGTTTCACAGGGACACACTGGATTCCAATTCCCCACGGGATTATATTGACTGCTTCCTCATCAAAGCTGATCAGGTAAATCAATGAAATAGAGTTAATGCCTTCCAAATCATTTACATTTACCCTTCTTAGGCTAAGGCCACACTAGGCGATAGCGCGGCGATTTGACTCGCGGCGACTTTTCGCCGCGACTTTTAATCCGCAATCGCTGGCGAAACTTTTGCGCTGCCGTCTATGGGGAATCGCGACAAATCGCCAGCGTAAAAACACACGCGGTGATCTTTTTTCTATTGTCGCTCGAAATCGCCAGCGATTGCGGATTAAAAGTCGCGGCGAAAAGTCGCCGCGAGTCAAATCGCCGCGCTATCGCCTAGTGTGGCCCTGCCCTTATGCTTCTTACATTTATATTTTAACTTGATATGAATCACATGGAATGAATCTACTTTTTATACCACTGGAAAGATGAAAATCAAGTCTACTGTAGACGAGTCTCTTTTTTTATCTAGTCTTATTTAGAATGCTCCATCTTTCATTTAGCCAAATCGGTGCAGGTAAAATTGCTGGCTAAAACAGACATGTAAAATCCTGATGTGGAATTGAAAATTGCTACTGTTGCTACATGAAACCAAGGCAGATGCCCAATAGAGATCTGGCTCTCGCACACCCTTGTAGAAGATAATTACAATGCTATGCACAAGGGTAGAGGCAACCTCAAATCCAGTCTAGAAGTAAAACAATCCAGAGCTACACAGAGCCATTTTACTTCTAGACCAGGGCAGATGCCCCAAGTCTCTTGCCCTATCTTCAAGGTTTCAAAATGATATTCAAAATGGTTCAGGAAATGATAGAGTTTTGGGCAGATCAGGAACTTGTCTGGGTAACATGGGTGGTTCTGGGCAGATAAAGGTAGCTACTTTCCAT
This sequence comes from Xenopus laevis, assembly GCF_017654675.1. Classification (NCBI taxonomy): domain Eukaryota; kingdom Metazoa; phylum Chordata; class Amphibia; order Anura; family Pipidae; genus Xenopus; species Xenopus laevis. Next base: position 92,028,407 of record NC_054386.1, on the reverse strand, counting down.
TTGGAATTATTGGGGGGGGGAAATACTAGAAACTGGTCTCATTCTTAAAGAGATACTGTCATGGGAATATATTTTTCAAAATGAATCAGTTAATAGCGCTGCTCCAGCAGAATTCTGCACTGAAATCAATTTCTCAAAAGAGCAAACAGATTTTTTTATATTCAATTTTGAAATCTGACATGGGGCTAGACATTTTGTCAATTTCCCAGCTGCCCCTGGTCATGTGACTTGTGCCTGCACTTTAGGAGAGAAATGCTTTCTGGCAGGCTGCTGTTTTTTTCTTTCTCAATGTAACTGAATGTGTCTCAGTGGGACATGGGTTTTTACTATTGAGTGTTGTTCTTAGATCTACCAGGCAGCTGTTATCTTGTGTTAGGGAGCTGTTACCTGGTTACCTTCCCATTGTTCTGTTGTTTGGCTGCGGGGGGGGGGGGGAAAGGGAGGGGGTGATATCACTCCAACTTGCAGTACAGCAGTAAAGAGTGATTGAAGTTTATCAGAGCACAAGTCACATGACTGGGGGCAGCTGGGAAATTGACAATATGTCTAGCCCCATGTCAGATTTCAAAATTGAATATGAAAAAAATCTGTTTGCTCTTTGGAGAAATGGATTTCAGTGCAGAATTCTGCTGGAGCAGCACTATTAACTGATTCATTTTGAAAAAAAAAATGTTTTTTCCCATGACAGTACCCCTTTAATGTATAACCATAAGGCCTGTGTCCTGTAATCTTCTCAAGCTACTCTGGGACACGTACTTTAACTGTGTTGGGTGTCATGAGTTATGCAAAATCACTTCATGTGCACTCCACTCACTTACTATAAATCTAGTTCCAATATTGACCTACTATCACATAACACTTTGGACCATGCCCTGTGGTTATTTAGCTTAGGTGCACATTTTGCATCTCAGAATGGAGTCCAAAGACCCTTGCCTTTCCATAGAATACAGCACTATCTACATTTGCAGTCTTTTATACTTGTAGGGCAGGCCTGCAGCACAATGTTAGGAGTCACCAATTCTGCCCTTAACTTGCAAGACATTTAGTTAGAGATCAAAAGCAGGCCAGGGGCAGGTGTACAGGCTATGTTGCTCCTGAAGAGCATTGCCACTTTCCTTGTAGAGGACTCAGCCCAAGATACAAGGATTGAACGGCATCTTGTAGATGTAGAACTTTTTCATAAGAGACTGTTAGCATGATGTTGTAGAAGTGACATGCTGGTTAAATAATTGAACAGCCTGACAGCGTGCAACTGGTATTAGGGTTTACACCTAGCAAAGGAGCCCATCATAGTAATCCTACAGTAATTCCTTGTTCAGTTTATCCAGCACGTGATAAAATAAATGCTTTCTTCCGTAGGAAAAGGACCTGCACTCAAGTGAATTCAGCCAAGAAAATCTGGTGAACACAGTGTTTGAGTTATTTTTAGCCGGAACAGAGACCACTGCAAATACTATGCAGTTCAGCTTGTTGGCCATTATTACATACCCCCATATTCAAGGTGAGGTTTGTTGAGGGTAACATTCGTTTAATGAGAAAACTGAGGCACATACCTAAATGCTGAAGTTAATGGGAGAATGTTGTTTTCTCAGAACGGGTTCAGAAGGAGATAGACCAAGTAGTTGGATCAGATCGACTGCCTGGGATAGCAGACAGACCCCAGATGCCATACACTAATGCCGTTATTCATGAGATTCAAAGGTTCTTGGATCTTGCTCCACTGGCCCTTCCACACATGGTAACACAGGACACAGTATTTAAAGGTTTCAGACTCCTCAAGGTGAGAGATATTATCCTTAAGTTTGCTGTTTTCTGTTTAGTTTTCTGTTTTGTGGAGAGATACAGTAAGAATATATATAGATATACAGTATATAACCTTTTAGTTTGTTAACTCTAATCTCTAGGTCCTTCTAACCCTATTGTACTCTGTAATCCTTGTTTGTTATCCACCATTTATTCCCTGTTTGCTATAACTGCAGTAAAGCACTGCGTATCTTGACAGCGCTATATAAATAAATGATGATGATGATGATGATGATGATCAGAGGTAGTGCCTAGGGAAAAATAAAACAATTAAGTACTAAAATAATGTTATAATGAAATTTGTTTTCTTTGCCAGTATTTAAAAGTACTTTATCCCCATGCATATGACTTACAAAATCCAAGTAGCACCCACTTGGGCCAGGCCACCCTTTAATCATTACAAGGTAGCAAATATAAGAAAATATTGGTGCATCAGTCATACAGTCACAGATCCAATAACAAGTTTTCACTCCAAATCACACTCTAACTGATTTTCAATGTTTATGTTTATGCAGGGCCTGATTTACATAGCGGGCAACCCTAGATCCACTGCCATTCGTTGCCCCCATCCCCTCCCTTTTATTCTCACAAATTTTCATCATGGGGACCGAAGCAATGGGGATTGGTGCACCGTGCACGGGAAATTTTAAAAACGATTGTATCTCCTGTCTCCTGGTTGGGCACCACGTCGCCCCAAAAAATTCTGCTGCCCTAAGCCTGGGCCTTGGTGGCCTCACCATAAATCTGGGCCTGGGTGTATCTAGAAGAATAAACAGGCATTCTCCCCAAATCTTACCATTAAGGCAGAGCCCAACATGTCACTACTCCATGTCTGCCCGGGCACACCAGACTAAGGCGCAAATTGACTTAGGCCTGAATTTTCACGTCAGAAAGCTTTGCCATACTTTGCGAAACTACATCAGATGTTAATTCGATATTCATCAAAAATGTGAAAATTCTTGTCTGTAAATGTAAATCTGTCAAATTTGTCAGTGGGAAAGTTTCTTAGTGATTTTTTTCCAGCGTTACTTTCTTCCTATGGAAACTTCGTTAACATACTTACGATTACGTCAATTTCAATATGGCAGCTACATAAAGGTCATATGTATGTCTTTAGTAGTGATGGTGATAAGTGGCCACTTATTATTACAAATGTCCAAGGAAGCAAAATAAAGACCTAATAGATCCTCTAATGTCCTAGACATGAGCCCACCCTAAAACAAATGTGGTATGAGCTTCAAATGGTTAAAACAGTGTAAATAACATACATTTAACAGTTACAATTTTTTAACATAATCCCACATTAAAATATGAAAAAACACCAGTTTTTTCTTTTTTTTAATTACTTTTTTGAATATAGAATTTGATGTCACCGACATAGTAATAATGTTGAGGATGTCACTTCAGCTTAACAATTTGGCACGTAGAACCAGGCGAAATAGACTTTTGGTAACGTATTGGAAAATGTACACTTAATACATTTGCAGATTTGCTTTCTTTCACCTGAACGAAAATTTGCCTGGCGAAACGGCGTGAGAGTTCTCTAGCGCTGAGCTTTTTCGCTAGCAAATTGTCTTCTTTGCCTCTTAGTAAACTGGTGAATTCGCTGCAAATTGTAATTGTGGTGAATTTTCGACCAAAAGTGTGCCCCTAAATGTTTTATAGCTACTGCCTTAGTGGGTTGCTAAAGTGCAAACAGCTGCATTCCTATGGTCCTTGCTGCCCCCCTCAGACTCGGCACTTGCCTAGGGCTACATCACTAGTGTGGAGAGCAGAGCCACAATTCTGATGTAAAAATTGGAATTACGGCAGCATCCTGCATAGAACTTACAGCTTTGCATGATTTATTATCATCAACATAAATAGAAACAGTACTGTGTCAATTCCCACCTCCAGGTCATTTATAAGCAAAACACAAGTTAAAAAGCAAAGTACAGACCCCTGTGGTACTCCACTAAAAACACTGGTCCACTTGGTAAATGTTCTTATTAACCACCACACTTTCTAATCTTTCAGCCAGTTCTCTAACCAAGTACAAATATTTTGTTCCAGGCCAATATTCCTTAATTTAATTATTCACCTTCTGTGTGGTACTGTATCAGTAGATCACATCCACTGGCATCCCAGACTCAAGGTTCTTGCTCACCCATAATAAAAAGCAATTAAATTAGTTTGGCAAGATCTGTTATGCATAAAACCATGCTGGCACTAAGGGTCAGGCCACACGAGCAGATTCGGGGAGATTAGTCACCCCAGCGACAAATCTCCTCTTCTTCGGGGGGACAATCTCCACAACTGCCTTCCCCCTGCCCTCTGCCGGCTAAAATGAAAATCGCCTGGGGGAAGGCACACGTGGAAGTTCATTTTCCGAAGTCTCCCGAAGTTGAGAAAACATAGCGTGTGCCTTCCCCCAGTCGATTTTCATTTTAGCCAGCGGAGGGCAGGGGGAAGGCAGTTTGGGGAGATTGTCGCCCCGAAGAAGAGGAGATTTGTCGCTGGGGCGACTAATCTCCCCGAATCTGCTCGTGTGGCCAGACCCTTACTCAATAATATTGTGATTTTCAATGTAGTCAAACATCTTATTCCTTATTACCCCCTTCCAAAAGCTTTCCTACCAGACTAACAGGCCTATAGTTTTCAGGTGAGAATGGGATCTCTTTTTGAATAGTGGCACCACATTTGCAATTTGGTCACTGAGCTTTGCATGTTCTATTCTCTTTGAATTTCCTCCCGAGTGACCCATCTATCAATATTTATATTATTAGAATTGGGTCTTTTAAAAGGAAGAATTCATTAGCTGGTTCCTCATTTTATAGACATTCCATTTCCCTTCAGTGTTTAACCCCGTTAAAGCCTTTCCCATTAAATATATTGCAGAGATGCCCTTATACTGGAATAATTTGTTTTACTTACTCCCTTATAGAGTTGTCTTTGCAACAGAATCTCAAAGGAGACCATGATATGATCACTATTCCCTAAATGTTCACCCAAACAAATGCTGTTGATTAGTTTGGTATTATTAGATATTACTAGGTCTAAAAGAGAATCATTCCTAGTATGTTCTTGAAGTTGACATACAGCATATTTACAAACATATTTACAGTTCTATCTGACTTGGCAACCCTATTACCTAAATGCTATATCACTCTGCACTATACAATGCACTAGTGGAACCGAATTTCCATTCTGCTTTTTTTGCTGCCCCTTGTTACTGGCCGCTCAGTGCCGCCTGAGGCAAGGTTCTCACCTCCTCCTTTAACGTGTGTGTCTGCTGTATATCTGATATTTCTTTTTAAATCTTGCAACAGGGAACCACAGTCATTCCATTAATTGGCTCAGCCCTAAGGGACCCGGCACACTGGGAAACACCGGAGGAATTCAATCCTGAACACTTCCTAAACCAGAATGGAGAGTTTTATATGTGCCCAGCATTCATGCCATTCTCAGCAGGTAATTTTAGAAACCATGTGGCATGTAAGGAGTCTTGACAAGTGATCGGTAAATGCATACCAGCGAATTATTTTAAATAATACCAATGGCCCAAGCAGTATGGAGATTTTATGGGCGTTTCAAGGTACCTTATAGTGTTTCACACTACTAACAAGGGCAGTACAGCAATGGCAACGGGTAGAGAATCCCTTGAATTCTCATAGAATCACAGGTGTTTCTTCTCAAAGTGATACTAACACACGCGTACAGGGCTGCCATCAGGGGGGCCCGGCAAAATCTAAGGTGAAAGGGGGGCCCGACCATGCTGCACTCTCAGAAAAGCTGGCCCCCCCGTAAGATCCGAAGCGACAAAGGAAGATGCGGTGGAAAGACCCGAATCAGCGGCGGAAAGACCCGAATCGGCGGCTGAAAGACCCAAATCGGAAAGTAGCAGAAATGCTGTAGAACAAAGCTGAAGAATCAGCCATCGCCCGAGGACAAGGAAGAAGAACCTAAGGTAAGTTCCACAGAACCCCAACATTTTTCTATGGGGCCCTTGACCCCCTATGGTTTTTTTAACTTGTAAGGGGGAGCCTGGCCACCATTGTTTTTTTTATTTTCTATGGGGGCCCATGACCACCAATGTTTTTGTTAAACTTGTAAGGGGGGAGCCCTGACCACCAATATTTTTGTTTAACTTGTAAGGGGGGCCCCTGACCACCAATGTTTTTTAAAAAACTTTTATCTGGTTCCATGGCGCCAATGTTTTTTTTTAACTTATAGGGGGTCCTGACCACCAATGATTTTTTTCTAATTGTAGGGGGGCCCTGACCACCAATATTTTTTCTTTAAACTTTAAACTTTTATGGGGGACCCTGATTGCTAATGTTTTTTTAAAAGATTTGTTGGGGCCCTGACGCCAATGTTTTTTTTTTTAACTTATAGAGGACCCTGACCACTGCTGACGTATGTATGGACTTCTTACTGCGTTGTGGGTGGGATCTTGGGTGGGGCTTGGGGGCCGGCCTGTGGTGGGCGGGGACCAGAAGGGGCCCAGAAAATTTTGCTGTATGGGGCCCTGTCATTTCTAATGGCAGCCCTGTACACATTAATAAAATACGTAGGAATGTATCAGTATTGCTATGTAAGAATGGTCACAAACATATTTTTTTGGGAGTCGATCCCCAAGTCAAGTGGTCAAGTGTTCAAGTAGATTTTATTGCCATTTCAGCCATAAACAATAATACAGTACATAGTAGAAACAAAATAACATTCCACCAGAACCCATGGTGCTATACATACTGTAAGACTATAAGACTATACTGGGTGCATCTAAATGTGTGTTATTGAAGTGAACAACCCTATCAAGTACACAGTCTCGCTGGGCAGGATAGACATACATTTATGTAGAGCATTTCAGAGGTTTGTGCAGTTCCTTATTTTGCTCTATCCATGCCCTTGTCTTGTTCTTGTTCACCCTTGTTCAGCTCTTGCCTGTCAGTTCTGTTCCAGTCAGCACAGTATCAGCTCCTGCCTGAAGGACTCACCTCCCCCCGGCTTTAGCGCCCCTTACCTATTCCTGACAGGAGAGCTTAAATGATTTAAGAATATATTTCTGGCTTTCACACAAAATTGGCATAAATGATTTGCTCTCAATTTTGAACATTCTGGAGCTCTCCAGAAAACAGCAAAGGGACCATATTTTCCTTTAAACCTTTCTCAGATGTCCATGTTCCCTGGTCCAGGGTCCCTGGTGAGGCCTATGCTGTTTGATGAGGCATTTATGTAGCCCTAACTGTTTTTAGTACCAGAATAACTCAGTTAAAAGTGCTGCTACTGCAGAATTCTGCACTAAAATCCATTTCTCAAAAGAGCAAACAGATTTTTTTATATTCAATTTTGGAATCTGACATGGGCTAGACATATTGTCAATTTCCCAGCTGCCCCAAGTCATGTGACTTGTGCTCTGATAAACTTCAATCACTCTTTACTGCTGTACTGCAAGTTGGAGTGATATCACCCCCCTCCCTTTCCCCCCCAGCAGCCAAACAAAAGATCAATGGGAAGGTAACCAGATAGCAGCTCCCTAACACAAGATAACAGCTGCCTGGTAGATCTAATAACAAACTCAATAGTAAAAACCCATGTCTCACTGAGACACATTCAGTTACATTGAGAAGGAAAAACAGCAGACTGCCAGAAAGCATTTCTCTCCTAAAGTGCAGACACAAGTCACATGACCCGGGACAGCTGGGAAATTAACAAAATGTCTAGCCCCATGTCAGATTTCAAAATTGAATATAAAAAAATCTGTTTGCTCTTTTGAGAAATGGATTGCAGTGCAGAATTCTGCTGGAGCAGCACTATTAACTGGTGCGTTATGGAAAAAACATGTTTTCTGATGACAGGATCCCTTTACTAAAATTGGCACAAACAAAGTTTCTGCAGTGTGAAACTCTTATCACTGAAACAATGGGGCTTAAGGTGGCCATAGACGCAAAAATCCAATCGTATGAACCCTGGATTCGTAAGATTTTCAGATCATGTGTGGAGAGTCCAGACATTTTTTCGTCCCATGGAGAGTGGCCGTTTGGTCGATCAGGCAGGTTAAACTGTTTCTGTCGGCTGCCGATTATATCTCTGCATGTATTGCCGATCAGACGATCTTGAGTGGGAGACTGTCATAACCTGTGATCATACATAACTTTTATACGATTGCTGTAGGGGCAGAACATCAGTGGATCTATTCTTTAACTTCTTTATTTGATCTGAAATGTTAGTGGCAGGTTTGGAGATGGGGAAATCTGATCGTTCGAGGATTCAAACGATCAGATCTTTGCGTCTATGCCCAGCTTAATTTATAAACAGAGCATAGAGCACATAGAGCACTTGAGCACTTCCAAAACGTTGTGTGGAGATCTCAATAAACTGCAAATAATTAGGACGATTGCTGGAGTGTGTGCCATCTGATTTTCTACATTCTATGGATGATTGGAACCAAGGTTTGCAGCAAGGTTTCCAGATTGAGCACCACAGGAATATATACACAGAATTTTGTATTACTTTATATTGCACTTATACAGTATAGCATCTCCCTAGCTCTAATGGATGTGCTAGACGAGGCATGACTTGCAAGGAACATTTTAAGTGTTTTACGGACACAAACCTGTAGGCTGGTGCCAATGAACGATAAGTCAGAAAGGGGTTACAAGGACTTGTATGAGGACTAAACTCAGACAAAGAGGCAAGTTTGTGGTTGGTATAAATGACCCCCTGTTTGCTTAAAATTTGGCAAAATACTGGCATTACCAATACTATAACATTTATATGGTTGCACTACAATCTACTTGTCTTACAGGAAAGAGAGTGTGTCTGGGAGAAGGACTGGCTCGTATGGAAATCTTCCTCTTCTTCACTGGACTGCTCCAGAAATTCACATTCACATCTGCAAATCAGACTGATACATTTGACTTAAGGACACTGAGAAGGGCCTTCCGGAAAAAAGGGCTTGTCTATAAATTGAGAGCCATTCCTAGGACCTGTACTCTGAAGAACTAATACAATAATTCTGCTAATGACGGATCTCAAATTAAACTGAATCTAATAGAATTTGCCATCATGAAGATTAACAGAAACTGATTTATTTCATATGTTAGCATAATTAGAGCTCACGTTAAGTTAAGAAGACTTGGAACACTGAAAAGCAGAGACACGCTCAGATTCGGGAGATTAGTTGCCTGGCGACAAATCTCCTTTGGAAGTTTCTTCATGAGGCAATTTCTGGCGACTTCTGAAATCAAAGCACTCTGGAAACTTACATTCAAGCTGGCAGGAGGCAGTTCGGGAAGATTAGTCGCCCAGAAGAAGAGGACATTTGTCGCCGGACGACTAATCTCCCCATTTCTGAGCATGTGCCCTGACCCTCACAGGTGGTTGTGGTTTCCCATCCACCCCCTTACCAATTTGCTGTGTCTGTTTGAAAGCCCTGCAAAAAAGAGAGCTACTGAGCTGTTCACCTTTGCTTCTTTATGAGATCATTTGTAACTTGAAAGTATTGATATGTTTTACTGCCAAGTGTAAGACCAAATAGATTTACCCCAATATTCTGATCAGAGAAGACTTGTTTTGTTTTCCTTGAAGAAGCAACAACTGCTGGCAGCTCTACAGTTAATATCACACCTGGAGTCAAATGTCCATTTTCTTTCACAAGATTCTGGTCTGTCATTCCCATTTATTGAATATTCCAAAGACAATTTTTTTTTCTTGTCAACTAGGCTAGATACATTTTTGTAGGACATACTTAATTATCTATAACGTTAATTGTTTTATTCAGCTAATTTGTATTCCATTTACATTGTGAAACATATATTTTTTTTGTGCCATGTCCCCTGAGTGGACAATATTTAACTCATGCAATTAATGCCAATTGAAGCTTATAAAAGGCAGAAAGACACTCTTGAAAACCATGGATGGACTGGGCCAGCTGGATACTGGAAAAAACCTGATGGGCCCCATCCCTCTTGGGCCCTGCAGACCAGGACCCTGCGGGCTCCACAAACCCCAGCGGATTTGGCATGAGTTAAATATTGTCCACTCAGGGGACATTGGCACAAAGGTAAAGAGTTATCTGTGACCCAGGCTCTAACTTGCATCCATAAGGTTATTACTTCAGGTTCTACAAATGAAGCAGAATGCTGCACAATTTTGGGCAGGTGGAACTAGTATTAAATAGGATTGAGTGTCTGGGTTGTAGACACAACCTCTCTGTATGATTTCATCAGCATAATTTCTGGATTTCCCTTAACAAATAGGTCAATATTGATAGTTTTAGGACCCTGCTTTGCTTTTTTCAGGAATTTATCTGGTTATAGTAAGAAAATGTAGAAATAACTGAAACCAGTAGTCTAACCTAAAAAGAATACTCCTAGTGTCATATGTTTAATATTTGTTCATCTTTATTCCAGAAGCCATTTCAAGAATTGTATTTCTGCCAAATAAAATAATTTTAGTCCTATTTTGAGATACGGTATTCAACACAGGGAAAAGGAATCAAAACACAGCTCATGTTATACTGGAATCAAATGACTGGCTTGTAACCAGTGACATCTGCTACTGATCTAGTAACTAACAGCAATCAGCAGGTAGCATTTACTTCGCAGCTGTGTGAAAACAAAGCACTAAAGGTCCGAAGAGGTTGAATAAACAGTTTAAATCCGCAAGTGTATGGCCATCTCTGTAATGATAAAACAGTAAGTAATAAAACATTTATTGGGATAAGTGTCTCCTGACCTGGGTATTGGTTTCAATCAGAGGGCTTAGCCCTTCCCTGTCATTAGCTTTTAAAGGAGAGAGATTGCCAAGACCACAGCATTGGTTCCAAAGACTTAAAGGAGAAGGAAAGCTACAGAGGCCAATAAATTAGCTGCAATAGTGCAAGCTAGAAAGCTATATTTATTCTGTAGAATGTTTTACCATACCCGAGTAAAAAGCTCTAGAAGCTGTCTCAGTTTGTTTAGGATAGCAGCTGCCATATGAGCTTGTTGTGACATCACTTCCTGCCTGAGTCTCTCCCTGCTCACTTATAGCTCTGTGCTCAGATTACAGCAGAGAAGGGAGGAGGGGGAAGTGAAGCAAACTGAGCATGCTCACGCCCGGGGCAAGGAGGTTTAAGCTGAAAACAGGAAGTCTAATACAGAAGTCCATGTGTACACAGAGGACTCAGAGCAGCATTACTTTGAGGGTTTACTGGTATATTTAGGTGAACCTTTCTGATAAGGCTTACTTAGTTTTAACCTTTCCTTCTCCTTTAATCCATGGGGCTTTTAACCAACACCCATTTTTAAAGGCATAAGACCACCATTTTAATGGACGGGTGTGGGGGCGCTACAACTGCATTAAAGTTTGGCCTGCAGCATAAATGCTAAACTGCAAAATATCTCTGCTAAAGTAAAAAAAGGTGGGTTATGGGAGCTCTCCAAATATATTGCCATACACTATTATCATAACCTCTGCTACACAGTCATCTATTGCAAAGCACACCTGCACCTCTGCTGCTTTTATATTTCCTACACTGGTGTCAGTGCTGCTGTTATATTCTCTGTTATAGCTACACACACTTATGTTACTGTATTCCCTATTGTAGTCTTTATGCACCCTTGTGTAACAGCTACTGCTATATTCCCTTTTATAACCTTTATTCACACGTGTGTTACTGCTGCAATATTTACTATTATATTTTTACACACCTTCGTGTCAGCATTTCCACTGTGTTCCTTGAGTCATTTTAGGACAGGGCAGGGTCGGACTGGAGACTGGGGGCCCACCGATGCTGCGACATGAAGGGCTTTCTTAGCAGTCCCCAGGGCCCCCTCTTGACTAGCAAACTTACGTACGTATGCATGAATGCAGGATCCCACACACGAATGCCAGCACCCTGCGATTGGGGGAGCAGGTCTGGGCCGGCAGGGCCCACCGGGGTTTTTCCAGGGCCAGTCTGACCCTGCCTTTATATTGAAATCATGCCGGTTTACAATTGCCAGTGTCCAAACCCTATTTAACTTACGCTTCATCACTGTCAAACCCTTACTACTTCTGCTGCAGGGAACCAACACCATACCTCCCAACATTTTGGAGGGACAAAAAAGTTGGCGCCTGTAGTGCAGCAAAAATGTATTTATTGTGGCCACACACCCTACTTACCATGTTCATTTTACAAAATGTGGCAGATTATGAAAGTTAAACATATTTCTGTGTTTTTTTTTAGTTATTAAAGTTATGCTAATGAAGGTGAATTGACCTTTAAGCTGTGAGTCTAACTTTTCCCAAGGGACCTGTTATCTTATATTGTTACAATTACTTATTTGTTTATCTCAAAATTGTTAAAAAAGTATCTTACCTGCAGCTGTGGCTGTTCTGGGCTCTCTGCCAAAAGCCAATTAAGTTAGAAACTTTGTTTATTTTTCTGGCTGTTCAGTGCAGAGAAAAATGGGACTTTTCAGTACAAACAAGGGACTGCGGGTTGAGCTGTCAAAAGAGGGACTGTCCCTCTAAAAATGGGACAGTTGGGAGGTATGTTGACCTCAGTAAGGAAAATCTTACTGGATCCTAACTGGAGTACTGCCATACACATATGGTAATAGTCATTGCCTGTGAACCACAGAACCTTGTGTTTAAAAGAACAGTGACACCAAAAATTTAAAATCTTTTAAAGTAATACAAATATAAAGTACTGTTGTACTGCACTGGTAGAGCTGGTGTGTTTGCTTCAGAAACTCTACAATCGTTTATATTAAAAGGTTGCTGGATAGCCATGGGGGCAGCCATTCAAAGCTGAAAAAGGAGAAAAGGTACAGGATACGCAGCACGTAACAGATGAGCTCTGAAGTATACAATGGGATTCTTCAGAACTTATCTGCTATCTACTGTGTATCCTGTGCTTGGATGGCTGCCCCCATGGCTACACAGCAGCTTTTTTATATCAACTATAATTACGTTTCTGAAGCAAACCCACCAGTTTTACAAGTGCAGAGCAACACTACATTATATTGTCATTCTTTTATATTCCTTATATTTTTGCTGTTACTGTTCCTTTAATAAGTTATACATCTGCCACAAGACAAGAACAAGACCAGTTTCCCAACCCATGACACTATCTTGCACCCGTCACCAATTCATGTCTCCTTGCCCCTTAGCCTTAACTTATCCTTGACTTTTTTTGTCACTCAGGTAGTGGCAGATTGAGAGAACATTAGGCTCTGGAACATTCTTCTGTGCTTGGATCAGAACTATTCCTAATCATTATTTCCAGGGTGACCACCACCTATTTAATAGACTAAGGGGATCATATACTGAGGCCCCACAACAGTGCCAGAGCATAATTGGTGCAAGTGTATTTTTTTTACTGGTAATATTGGTGTGTAGGTGCATCTCAGGTCATTTTGCCTGGTCATGTGCTTTCAGAAAGAGGCAGCACTTTAGGATGGAACTGCTTTCTGGCAGGCTGTTGTTTCTCCTACTCAATGTAACTGAATGTGTCTCAGTGGGACCTGGATTTTACTATTGAGTGCTATTCCTAGATCTAACAGGCAGCTGTTATCTTGTGTTAGGGAGCTGTTATCTGGTTACCTTCCCATTGTTCTGTTGTTAGGCTGATGGGGGGAGAAAGGGAGGGGATGATATCACTGCAACTTGCAGTACAGCAGTAAAGAGTGACTGAAGTTTATCAGAGCACAAGTCACATGACTGGGGGCAGCTGGGAAACTGACAATATGTCTAATCCTATGTCAGATTTCAAAATTAAATATAAAAAATCGGTTTGCACTTTCTGAGAAACTAAATTCAGTGCAGAATTCTGCTGGAGCAGCACTATTAACTGATGCGTTTTGAAAAAATATTTTTTCCCATGACAGTATCCCTTTAATGACACACAAGGTTGAACCTTAGTTTCTCTCCACCTGCATTTTTCCTCTATAGACGAGCGATTTGCCATGTCTTTGCACTGACAGGCACAGCACTGGCCTATATGCAGGCACACAGAGGGTTATCAGCAAGTAAATGCTCAGTTTTGCGTTTTCTTGTTGACATTCGCTCTGCAGTGGTGCAGACTCGTGACATTACCCTCACAGTTCTATAAAAGAGGTACCTTTAATTTTATGATTAATCACATTTTGGTAGGGTTTTCCTTATCTAGTGTAGTCATTCAAACTAGGGTGAGGCAACTTCTGGCGACTATTGAAAACGCATCGGCGCGTGTGCATTAGCGCAGGCGATTTTGCGCTGTAGCCTATGGCGAAAAAACGCTGAGGCAGTTCGGGGAGATAGTCGCGCAAAAGACGTGGCGATAAGTCGCCAGGCGACAAAATCTCCTCGTCTGGCCTTACCCTAAGTGTTCAGAAAGGAGTTACTTATTCACTTGTATGAGCAGTTTAAACAAATACATGGGTTCGTCTGGGTTATGTTAATGGATCAGTTCAGACCAAGTGTACTATTGCAAATGATGTGTGCACCAAAACAAACAATATAAAAAATGCAGGAATAACTGACTGTGTCTGGGTTTTTTTTTAACGGTTACTTTTTGCCTTATAACCAAGTGTACCATTAAATGTAATGTGTGCATCCAAATCAACAATAAAGCATAAACCACAGTAAAATAGTAAAAAAAAGCTTAGGTTGAGCTTGCTAAAAAATAATCTGCGCCAATTAATCATTTACATCATCTGGTACATTTGAGAACATCCTGGCCGTACTTGTATAATGACTTTTGATCTGGTCCATAGCCGATACTTGGATCCTGTTGGATCATAGCCTGTTCAAACTGAAAACGTCATCCACTAAGAGCACCTTCTCAGTACATAGCTGGTTTCATAAGCAAATGTCAGAGCTCGTTGACAGGAATGCAAATTTTGCTAGACTAGAGGTAAGACTAAGAATTTGCAACATTAACATTGTGTGGAAGGAAGCGGCAACAAAGACTAGCTTAGCATAAGCAATGCATCCTGGTGGGACACAGACCAAATGGTGCAGACATGGTCCATTGAGGAGGTGTCTACTGGGGGTTGTTGACAGTGTCCAATATGGCAAAGCAGCAGCCTAGCACAGGCCTGTACCTGATGTAGTAAGGGTAGTGTCTACATACCAGAAAAGGAGAGAAGTGGGTCTGGAGAGGTTAATCTGGTTGCAGCCTAGATGAGATTGGTAGTAAGGGCTCAAAATTAAAGTTGGGTGCATGGAAGAGATCAACAGCAAAAAAATGGGTACATGGGCACTCAAAGACTCAACAAGGGCCACAAAAAGTAAAACACTACTTTTTTTTATAGCATCATAAATACATACATGCTCAGATTTAAGCTGCCACCCAGGTATGGGGCCTTCTGATGGGGCCACCCAACTGATATCTGGCTGAAAATTGGGCAGATGTTGATCAGGCAGGTTTGATTTTGTGGCAAGCAGATGTGGTCTTCGCTTCAGCGGCTGCTGTTCCCGCAATTGTAATCCAATAGTTTGGCCCTTGGGCCATCAATCGATTTTAGCCAACATTTTCATTTTTTTTTTGGAAAAAAATACTGGCCTTCCTATATACTGTATTTATCTTTTTTCCCTATTAATAACATTGGGAGCAACCATCATTTTTACCGGCCAGGTGGCCACCATACTGGTGGATAACCCACACACCCATCCCCTATAGTACAAATAACATAAAATCTCAACCACATATTCACAAAGTGATATTACATACCCTTGAACATGCACAAGATTAAATACAGACGAGTGGTACTAGCATAGAGCATATGAATAATAAAATGTTCTCCGTGGGCATAGAAGTTGCTAACCAAGAACTCCTTTAACAGTTCTCCTGCCACATCACCATAGCAGCTTTACATGGTAAATAAGCATTAGAGAGATTTAATATGATCCCCTTATATATTTACACATAGTTATCATATCACCCCTTAATTGCCCCATCTCTAGTGTGAACAGCTGCAACTTGGCCAGCTTGAGGAAGCAAGCATGGGGTGGAAGGAGATCATGATTTTTTAATGTATCTTTGAATAAAGAATTTTACTTTTATATTTCTGTGACGCTTCGTGGAATTTTTTGGAGTGCTCCATCGCCCATGCTATTGCAGATGACAGTTTACCACTCCCTATGCTGAGGGTAAGGGCAGGTGCCCATGGACCACTTTTTCTACTCGGTCAGAGTCTCTATGGTTTAGTCCTTTGTGAGCTCCTTTTTCTTCATTGGGTCTATACAGATTTTTGGGGAGTCATGTTTTTCAGGCCTGTGTAACTCGCCGAGTTGGTTAGGGTTAAAAATTGGCAGGTGGTGCAAATTTGATGTATTTTATATCTTTGCTCGTATAAGTTACAAGAGATTGTAGATTCACAAACAACATTTAATATTCATCTTCATTGGAAGAGGTTTGGTCCTTAGCTGTGAAAATTACCCGTAAGCACCAAATAATAATATGTGAAGGAGTTAAAGTGTCCAAATGATCAAAGTGTCCATAAAAAATCCATTAGAAAAATAGTCCATAATGGTAAAAATTCATAACCTTTGTTATTCATAAGATCCATAAATAGTCCAAAAATTAAAAACATCCAGGAAAAAGAAGACAAAGTATCCCGTTAGTCTATAGACAAGATACAGCAGTCTAGCGTGTAACAATGTATCAATTTCAATTAAACATCAGGAGGAAACACGTTAACTAGCTTTCCCTATGTGGGAGAGAGGAAAACTGTCCCTGAAGCCAATCCGGCAAAACTGTTTATCTAAAAGGAAAACAACAAGGTTTAGTAACTTGTACATGTTTAAAGAAAACAAGCCATATTGAAATCTTCATTTAACCCTTTCGGGGTATCGCGACTGCATCAACCAGATCCAATAGCATTCTCGTTGTGATAGATTTTTCTTTTTATCCATGCCTGGTTTCAAAATCACTTTCTCCAAAACCTGCCATCTCAGTAGTGATAAATGATGTCCATGTTCAAAAAAATGTTTTGCCAATAAAGATTCTATTTTTGGTTTATTTATTCTATCAACTGTCTTTTTACATTGCATCTGTGCCGTAGGGAGTACTGGGTGATAAATCCTGATGTTTTGTGCTCATTAAGCCTAGTTTTAATAGCCCTACTGGTCTGTCCAATATATAATAAACCGCATGGACACTTGATACAATACACAACATCACATGTATCTCAAGTGAAGAATAAGTCCAGGGGGACAAGTACTTAGTCCAGCCCTCCCTCCCGATGCCGGGCCCCAGTGGGATGCGGGCCAGGGTGCGATCGCACCCCCCGCACCCCTGGTAGTTACGCCACTGGTGAAGAAGCCTTGGAGATCATGTGTAGAACCTGAATGTGGATGTGTCACAAAACTACCGGGGATGATGGCACTGCAGTGACTACAATTTCTACAGGGGAAGGTTCCCATGCTCTGAGTAGCTAGTATGTTACGTACTCCTTTGTGTGAGTTGACCTTCCGTTTAATCAATTCACCAGCATTCCTACCCCTTCTATAAGAAAAATCGGGTGGTGCCCTGAACAGATGCCCATGTTTAGAATCCGTGCTCAAAATCTTCCAATGTTTCAAAATTACGTTACATGAAACTTAGAATTAGTATCAAAGTGTGTAAAAAACAGGGATTCTTTGAGATTTAACAGATCTATCCTTTGGTTTCTAAAGGTGGCCATAGACACACAGATCCTATGGTACGAATCAAGGGTTCATACGATTTTCGGATTGTGTGTGGCGTGTGCCAACATCTTTTGTCGGGCGGAGCCCATGGCACATCGTAATCGGATCATTCGGCCATACGGCCGAACAATCAGATTACCCTCGATATAGCCATGCCTGTTAATGGCATTTCGGGGAAAGATCCGCTCGTTTGGCCAAACGAGCGGATCTTTGCTTCTATGGCCACCTTTAGTTAGCGTAGCTTCACTTGATATAAGTTCCACCTCTCTTTGTGTGGCCAGCAGTGTGAATTCATCATAACCCCTCTGAACAAATTCATCCACCATAGTAAGTGATTCAGAGTTGTAAAGTTCAGGCGTGGAAGTGATCCTTTTGACCCTCATTAGTTGGCTACGTGGGAGGCCCTTAAAGAGGCTGGGAGGATGAAAACTCGAGGGCCTTAACAAGTTTTTCAGTGGGCTTACTGTACAGTGATGTAACAAAAGTGGATCCCACAACCTGAATATTAACATCTAAGAAATAGAGTTCACATGGGTTAGCTTCAAATGTAAAATTGATCGCTGAATGTACCCCATTAAGATAGGACATAAAATCATGCAATGTTTCTATGGTCCCAGACCATATAAAAAAGGTATCGTCGACATATCTCATGTAGTGATGTATATACTGATTAAAGTCACAATTTGAAAATGTTTTTTCAACAAAGATATATGTTTTTTTGGTCCATGTATATATTGGCGTAAGCAGGTGCCATATTGGCACTCATGGCACAACCTTGTAACTGTAAGAAATATTCGTCATTACATACAAAGTAATTCTTAGTGTGGACCATCTCCAATAGTTGACATAGAAACTTAACTTTATGCTGTTATCTGTTTATCTTATTATATTAATCATGGTTACACCCATGCTTTAAATTACTTTGTGCATTCTGTTCCAGTATGCTTGATAAAGGGGTTGTCCCCGAAATGTTGCATGCCGCACTAAGGGGAAAACATTTTTTACTTCCTTGTTTTGTGACAAAAAGTCACGTGATTTCCCTCTCCACCCCTAATTTACATATGCAAATTAGGAATCGGATTCAGTTCGGCCTTTTTCAGAAGGATTCGGCCGAATCCGAATCCTGCTGAAAAAGGCCGAATCCTGGATTCGGTGCATCCCTAATACAAAATATAATGTACAACATTTCTAGCTTCTGCTTTAGTTAAGCTTTAGTTCTCCTTTAAAACACTTTTTTTGTTGGTGTTCCTTTCAGTTACTTTTTTGAGTAGCCAAATACTGTAATATTCTCCTACTGCTACTGGGGCTACCCTTCTCTTTAACCTTCTAATCTTCATTAGTGATGGGCGAATTTATTTGCCAGGCACGAATTTGCGACGAATTTGCGCGTTTCGCCGGCAGCAAAAATTTGCGTCAAAAATTCGCCGGCGTCAAAAAAACGGGCGTCGGCGTCAAAAACGAGACGCCGGCACCGTTTGGCGAATTTTTCGCCGTTTCGCCCAAATTCGCCCATCACTAATCTTCATTTATCCAAAATGAACCACACCACACAAAGAGAAGGGACTGTATGTTTTCCATACATGAGCTAAAGGATAAATAATTTGCTGAAGTGGGCAAAGTTCTTTTACATGCAACTGTTACACATAAATATTTTAAATGCCCATGTGTTCAGCCAAGAACATCCCTTCAGCATTTTCCCACCAGCACAGAAAAAGTCAGATGTGACGTTCACGTTATCTCTAGATATTTTGCTCTTCTTAGGGCAGAGACACACGTTGAGATTCTGGGAGATTCAGTCGCTCGAAGAAGAGCTAGATGGCACTCGAATGGCTTCGTTTTCCGAAGACACCGAAGTTGTCTCATACTTTGGACGACTACAGAAAACGAAGCACTCTGAGCATCCCGCCAGCGATTTAAATTCTAGCCGGCGGAAAGGCATTGAGGGGAGACAAATCGCCAAAGAAGAGGAGATTTGTCGCTGGGCAACTAATCTCCCCAAATTTCCACGTGTGTCTCTGCCCTTATATATCAGATAGTAGCAGCTATGGCAGCTATTTTTGTGTTGGACAGTGCAGTTGTGCTTTTTAGACAAAATTACTCCTACTTCCTGCATCTGGGGGATAGATAAAGGGGACAGGGGGCAGTGTCATGCAGGACCACCATAGAGGAGTATAGGTAGTAATGTATACTGAGTGATACTGTAAAGTTGTGTCAGTATAGCTATTCCTGTGTACTGACCAAAGTTTACCCCGAAATGTTCAAGGGTACAGTTGTCCTTTCAAGATTGTTTTTTGCTCTGTTTGTTTAGTGAAAGGGTTTATTCTTTCACTCATTAATCTCACATTACTAACGCTTGAACTAACATTTCAGTTAATGAGTACTTAGGTTTATCTGCATCAATTCTGGATGTTTTGTATTTTACGTTGAACAAGTAAGGGCAGAGACACACAGGAAGATTCAGTGAGATTTAGTCTCCAGGCGACTAATCTCCTCTTCATCGGACAACTAATCTCAACGAAAAGCCTTTCCTGCAACTTCGGGCGACTTCAGAAAATGAAGCGCTCTAAGTGCCATCCCGCTGGTGATTTAGATTCTAGTCGGCAGGAAGGTTGTCGGGGAGATTAGTCACCCGAAGAGGAGGCAATTTGTTGCCGGACAACTACATCTTGCCAAATCTTAGCATGTGCCCTTACCCGACAAACCGAGTCGGCAGCTTATTGATCCGTGTGTGGGGCCCTCCGACGGGCTTCCCCGATCGATATCTGGCTGAAAGCTGGCCAGATGTCGATCAGGCAGGGTTAAAAATTGCGTTGGATTGCCACTGGGTCTTTTCGTAGATGCGGTCCCGTGATCTGCCCGCCCGTATTGGCAGCATTATGATCCAATTGTTGGGCCCTAGGGCCCACGATCATATCAGCCCAATGTCGCCCACCTCAATGTGGGCATATCGGGGAGAGATCCGCTCGTTTCGCGATCTCTACGTGTACGGCCACCTTTACTGTCTGTACTTTAGGCACCAAATTGGTAGGCTCTGTGGCTCAGTGATTTGCTTTGCCTGATAAATACTGTTCTGAGTAAATAAAAGATATTAATATTAAACTATGAGCAGGCATCAGACAGATTGCATTCATAAGACGACAGATAAGTTTGTCTGCTTGTAAACATACTGTTTATCATTCGTTTTGTGTGTTGATTTTATTGTTTTTTACAGATTTTATAAGGAACCAATACATGACTTTGTTCCATTCTATTTTGGAATATAAACCAGCACTTTGAATCCTTCAGTTTTGAATATTGGCTTCATAGTTCAGCGTGATTTGTAGGAACCTGGAGATTGCTTAGGTTTCATTGAAATGAAATGATAACATGGCTTTGGGTGCCACTGTGGATTTAAAGGGCAAAAAAGTTTAATGAATCATCGCCTTACTTTGACAATCTTTGGGGAATAGAGATGTTTAGTTTTAGGACATGGAGTTAATGTACTTGTTGTCATGTCCAGCAGGCTCCATGTACATTTGAGTTAAAGACCCCCATTCCTCTACTGTATTATATGCAAGCATGTAGCACAGAGTTGCACAATGTCTGTGTTCAAGTACCCAGAAGCAAGCCATGTTAGAGTGTCACAAAATTTTAATGGCCATGGTAAACAGGAGCAGTCCTATACCCATATATAATTTAAATTAGACCATGTTTAAACTGTCCTTTAAATATCTCTAAGACCTCCCCCACTTTCCCAAATATTGGTCCCTGTAAGACTTACACTTGTACCTCTCACATAATTGTAAGTAATTGTCCTAGAATTTGTCTTGATGCATACACCCCTTATAGGAAACTGTAGGCCTAGATATCCTCTGCCTGTCACTTACAGTATAGTTTATTCTGCTGATGAGCTGCTATTGCTGACTCTTTAGGTATTGGGATTGAAAAATGAGCCCCAAGGTCTTGACAGTATGATACCATGTTGAATGCAAATTAATGATAAAAAATACAACCTTCAACAGGTTAAAAGTAATACAGAGGACTCGTAAAAAATTTTTTAATTTGTATTATTCTTTGTCTATACATCTGCATTCACTGCTAATGTAAACTGTATATTCCAGAACTTTGCAACACACAGGCCGTGAACAGAGGGTGGAGAATCCCCATCTAGTGGCGTGAAGATGGTAATTATATTTTACACCTAGAGAGCACATTTAAGATTAGTTATAAGTTATTTATAAGTATTCACCTTGATTGGAGGATTCATAACAATTGCTACTATTCTATTGTTATTTTTAAGGGGTGGCTCACCCATAAATTGACTTTTAGTATGTTACAGAATGGCCTATTCCTAGCAAGTTTGCTTTCATTATTTATTTTTAATATTTTTTTTTTTAAATATTTGGTTAATTCTTCCTGCTCTTTCCAGATTTCAAATAGTGGGTCACTGACTCCATCAGCAAAAACTGATTGCTCTGTGAGACTAATGAGACACATACTGCTATTTCGGGAGATTAGTTGCACAGCGACAAATTGCTTCTTCTTCCGGCGACTAATCTCCCCAAACTGCCTTCCCACCGGCTTTTCGGATGGCACTCGGAACACTTACTTTTCCGAAGTCACCTCACGAAGAATCTTCGGAAAGCCGAAGCGATCCGAGTGACATCCCGCCGGCGATTTACATTCTAGCCAGGCAGGAAGGCAGTTCGGGGAGCGATTTGTCACTGGGCGACTAATCTTCTCGAAATAGCAGTGTGCCTCTACCCTAAAATTGTATTGCTATTGTTGATTTTCATTACTTATCTTTCTATGCAGGCCCTCTCCAAGTCATATGCCCATCTCGTGTTCAAGTCACTCCCTGGTTTAGGGTAAATAATACCCTAGTAACAAGATGGCTACATAAAAATTACAGCAATCAGCCCCTTTGCGTAAACCCAGAACCATTATGTTGGCTTGGGTGCAGGTACATGGGGCAAATTTAATCCGAAATACAGTCTTTATTTTTCTGCGCTGAAAATCCACCAAATGTGCCTGCACCCAGGACGATGCCAAGGTTTCAGATGCAAGCAAGGTAAGGGTATGATTCCAGTATAGGAGCTGATTCTTGACCTGTGTTTTTCAGCAGGCCAAATTTCAGTCCTGTGTGGCATTAGCCTTAAGATGACTATACACGGCTTATAGAAGATGCCAGCTGGCCATAGACTCAAAGATTCGTTCATTTGGCGACATCACCAAATGATCGGATCTTTCCCCGATATGCCGCTAACGGCATGGCTATATCGGGGTAATTCAAACATTCGGCCGTATGGTCGAACGATCAAATTACGATACGCCAAGGGGCTCCGACGGGTCGGTCGGTTAAAAATCAAACCTTCCTGATCAATATCGTGGCCAGATATCGATCGGGAAGACCCGTCGGAAGCCCCCACACACGGGCAGATAAGCTGTCAAATTGGTCCAAACGACCGATATCAGCAGCTTTATCTGCCCGTGTATGGCCACCATAACTCACTGTCCAATAAGCATTGTCCAATGCTGATCAAATATTAATTAGTATAATATGTAATTTACATTAGCAGACACAGAGGGGGGTATTTATTAAAGTCTGATTTTTTTCCTGGTCAGACTTCTAAAGGAAAAAAACTATTTTTTTGTAGAAAAAAAAAAACCTCGATTTTTTTTCCTATATTTATTAAACCCCGATGGTGTTAAAAGTCTCAATAAAAATAGTGCTGCAACTCTTTTCCGGCACACAAATTTTTTGGGAAAATGTGTTGATAAATTGGGGGGGGGGGGAGTCTGTGGTTTTCAGAAAATAGTGAGAAAATTTCAGATTTTGCTTAATAACCCCCAGAGTGTCTCAGGGTAGGTGATCCATTGTTCAATCTAGGGGATTAAGAGATAAAGTGAAAGGGTTACAGTTAATTGCCCTGTCTGCAGTGTGCTCATTGTCTGTTGGATTATTCATTGTAGGGGCACCAGAAGTTTTTGGAGATCTCTGCTATTTACAAGCACCCTATTAGGCTGATGCTACACAGGGTTGAATCTTGGTCTGCTGAAAAAACATAGGCTGAAAAATAGCTCCTATACTTGCATTAGTCTTCCTCCTTGTCTGCACCTGGAACCATTGTGCTGGGCCAGGTGCAGGCACATTAGCAGGGCTGTATTTATATATAGGCCCCCGAGGGCCTGTGCCTAGGTTTGCACGATTTTCGATTTTCGTATTTTTTTTTTAAACCCTCCCCACGGATTTCCATAGGATATCCGGTGATGGAGCTGAGAGGGTGAGGGGTAGGGAGTCCGAGGAAGATTGCGGAAGTGACGTCACGCGCACTGACGTCACTTTCACTGAATACAGCGCGTGGCGTCAGCGTGTACGGCGCGTGATGTCAGCTCGTACGGGATGTGACTAGATATCAGATATCAGAACCATAATAAGGGTTGCCACCTTTTCTGGGTAAAAAACTATTTCCCATTGCAAAAGCTTCATATTGCTGTAAGTAAAACACATTACTCACAGCGATCTGGCTAAATTGTGGGAAAATACCTTCCTTCAAATTTCCCCACAGCTAAAACAAAATGCTATGAGTAACCTTGTTTACTTGTGCCAATCCAAACCTTTTTCACATTGAGAAGGCATTTTTAGGAGATTTGTTTGCCACAGTGGCACACACAGCAGGTAACAAATCTCCTTGTTCGCCGGCGTTAGCCTGTATGCAGATAAAAGATGATTTTGGAATGAGAACATGAAGGTATGCATTTTTTGCCAATATCTGCTGTGTGTGTCTGCATGGATGGGAGTGTATAACTATAAAGTTGTGCCATTTCCATGGATTCAATTCAGAATGACTCCCAAAGTCCCATTTGGTAAAAATGTTTCGCAACACCTCAAAGAGGGAGGTAAAAATTCTGCAGCCCATGAGGGCACACTGTTGCAACTCTAGAACAACTTTCTTCAGATAGGTAGGCCTGGACTCTGGGTTCTGGCAAATGTCAGAGGGGCTATTGTAAGATGCCATAGACCAGGGGTCCCCAACCTTTTTTTACCCATGAGCCACATTCAAATGTAAAAAGAGTTGGAGAGCAACACAAGCATGAAAAAGTCCCTGGAGTGACAAATAAGGGCCGTGATTGGCTATTGGTGGCCCCTATGTGGACTGGCGGCCTACAGGAGACTGTTTGGCAGTTAACATGGTTTTAATATAACCAAAACTTGACTCCAAGTCTGGAATTAAAAAATAAACTCCTGCTTTGAGGCCACGGAGAGCAACATCCAATTGGTTGGGGAGCAACATGTTGCTCACGAGCTACTGGTTGGGGATCACTGCCATAGACAGTCACAGTCAGTGGGCTGGTGGAGGACATTTTGGGCCTCTGTGTACTTGGAATGCCCAGACCCGACATTAGGGACCAAGTCCTAAATCTTTATTATAAGAGGATTGCAATTCTCAGAACAAAGAGAAGGTTACGACACTGTGGAAAAAATACTGAAGCATTACCATCTAAAAGTTCTAACCCCAGTCTTTCTGGGTACTGGTATGGTAATGGTATTACAGTCACTCTGTCATAGATTCATAGGTATCCTGGAAAGCAAAGATGCACCCAAGATGTTGCCTTTACTAGTTTTCAAGCTTTGGACCAACAACCCAGCTATAAAACTGATACAAAACCGGTGTAACTGCAAACAGCACTTAGCTCTCACCTCAAATGTGCCTTCAAGCTGGATTACACATAAATATTTGTCTAACATTCACACCGCTATACTTGTAGGGTTACCCAGGGCAGCAAATTAGCTCTAACCCCAAATCTCACTTTAACACGTCTTCAATCTGGACATCTGAGCTTACAACAATGTTATGCGTTAATAAGGAATATAAAGAAAAAAAATTACACCGACAGTACAGCAAAAATTTAAGGATTATGTTCTTATTTTATTTTGTTTATGTAGCACAATAACATGTACAATGCTTTGGGAGGCAAGGACAAAGAACAAACAAGGGAAAGTTGTGCTCACCACTATTTTTTAAAACCATTAGGCGGGGGTGCAATGAGGGTGTGACCACAAAATACATATAGTCATATAGACTATAGACTATATGTATTTTGTGGTCACACCCTCATTGCACCCCCGCCTAATGGTTTTAAAAAATAGTGGTGAGCACAACTTTCCCTTGTTTGTTATAGTTATACATGAGCAGTGACCAGCTCTATGTTGTAGCTCCCACCCCTCCCAGCTATAGTCAGGTGATCCCACTGGTGTCTAATAAAAGGGCAGCCAAGTTTGGGAGTTTTACTTTGAAAGCAGCTAGTAAGTTGCAGGTAAAACTTAGTCCCTTTGTAAAATGTATAATTAAGCAATTGAATTCTTAATGAATCAGATGAAAATTAAGCGTAGGACTGGCCAGATATGGGATGACTTTGACGTAGTTGGCCAGCTTAAATATATTGCAATATATGGACAAACAATCCCTGTGTTGTTTAAAGGGTAAGGCATTTTTCAGTAGCAGTATGCACAAAATGTCTCTGTCTTAAATATATTGATAATGGGTTGAGTGCAGAGGACCTCTTGTAGTTGACTATATATATATATATAATGCAGAATAATTTCTAGTGCTATTTGTGTACCCAGATCCTCATAACACACACACACAAATATATATATATATATACTGTATCATTAGCATAAAATATGAATTCCTAATGTCATAGACATTTTTTTACAGGACAATTTCTCTAACCCTAGTTTATTATTCTACTATGCTTCTCAGTTTGTGCTCATCTCAATGCTTCTCCACAGTACACGTTCTAGGGATGGCTCTCAGTTTATAGAATAGCCCCTTTTTCCGGAAGGCCCTTCTCAGTGTACCCAGGTTAAAGGTATCAGTGGGACTTGCAGCTCTGATAGTGAATTTCTGGAGCAGGGCAGTGAAGAAGAGGAAGATTTCCATACGAGCCATCCCTTCTCCTGGACACACTCTCTTTCCTATAAGATAAAATTATAATTTTCATGCTTTATTGTTATAGCACCAACACATTTATGTAGTTCCAGGCCATTAGTTCCTGCCACAATGGATCTCATAGTCGAAGGGGCAGATTTACTAAAGGCCGAAGTGGCAAACGCTAGCAAAAATTCGCTAGCATTATCGCCCGCAGGGACATCCCCGATTTACTAACGGGCGCAGGCGACAACACTCTAGCGAAAAAGACTGTCACTAGCAATCATTCGCAATCTATCGCCAGGCGACTTTTCGCTACTCCACTAAATTCACTAAAGTGCGGATTTTACAGAAAGTTGCCTTCACCACCTCAGACCAGGCGAAGTGCATTAAAGTAGCTAGATCTTCCTCAATCTTCTGTCACTTACATTATATTCTTCACTATAAAATGCTTGCGAAAAGTCGCTAGCATTAGCCAGGACGAAACTACGCATTTTAGTGAATTAGCGTAGTCTGAACGAATTTGCTCCTGGCGAAGTGTTGCGATGGGTGCGAATCGGTCTCTGCCGACAATTCACCCTTTAGTAAATCTGCCCACATGTTCCCTATTGCGTTAATATAATACATTGTAGACAATTTCATTAAAAGCCAGTTAGTCAGTCTGTATATTTCGTTAAGAAAAAGTACCAGAGGAAACCCACACAGAGACAATGACCTGTTGGTATTCTGTTCTGTAATGAAGCAACTGTCAGTTACTTCTAACCCTGTTATTCATCCTTACTAATATATACATTTATTACAATATTACATATTTAAATATGAATGTTTATATGTTAGCATGTCCAGTTGTTGTATTTTTACTGCAAGCACTTTACCTGCTGAGAATGGTATGAATGCAGCCGGAGAACAGAACTGTCCTTTCTCATCAAGGAAATGTCCTGGATTGAATTCCTCTGGTGTCTTCCATTGGGCTGGGTCCCATAGTGCTGAACCAAGTAGAGGTATAACAGTTGTTCCCTATCCCAACATTTTTTTTAAAAGCAAACAACATGAAAGACTGGTTAATCACTACACAAATTATATAGCCTTGTTGTAATTTTATTAAAATTTACCTTCAAGGAGTTCTAGAAACATATAAAGGAATCAGGCCTGCATTTCATATGGGACATCACCAAACGCCAATTGTAAATTATCACATAAATACTGTGTATAAAGCTATAAGTCCACCTGACCGGGTATACTGTAGCAGAAATACGGAGTGATTTTGATTAAAGTGAATGAAATGTACTCTTACCTTTGGGATATTGAACCCACGGAATACTGTGTCCTCTGTTAACATGTGAGGAAGGGCCATTGGTACCAGGTCCAAAAACCTCTGAATCTCATGAATAACTGCATTGGTGTAATGCATTTGGTCTTGATCTGCCAATCCCGGCCATCGATCTGCTCCAACTACTTTGTCTATCTCTGTCTGCACCTTGGCTGAGAAAAGAAGACTTTCTCACTTACTTCAGAATAGAATCATTTACCAATCATTGCAAGCAACAAGCTCTTAATTGCCTAAATTACTATTTTGTTTTATACTCACAAATGTTTCTTTTACCACCACCCCCCGCAACATTCTAGTCTAATTGCACTTGCTGGAAAAAATGCAGTTGATGAAACCTGTGCAGGATTTGTCATAATGGGAGCCAAAAAAAATGGCCCCTGCATCAAATTTAGTTGGCACAACATACAAAGGGATTCCTGTAGTTTCTGGCATCTAGAGATAAGTCAAAATACAGGACATCTTGCTCCTCAAGCCATGCACCAAATACTCCTCCTTTAGATGAGCAGTGGCTACTATAATTCTGTGCCATTATATACACCTAATACTGTCATTATGAAAAAGCAATCTGCAATAAAAGGGATTCAATCATGATTTTTATGGTGTAGTTTTTATTTCTAAATTACACTGTTTACACTGCAGATAATCCACTCTACCATATACAATTTAATTCCTGAACAGCAAGTGTATTTTTTTTAATTTATAATATTGGTGTGTAGGCGCCATCTCAGGTCATATTGCCTGGTCATGTGCTTTCAGAAAGAGCCAGCACTTTAGGATGGAACTGCTTTCTGGCAGGCTGTTGTTTCTCCTACTCAATGTAACTGCAGTGGGACCTTGATTTTACTATTGAGAGCTGTTCTTAGATCTACCAGGCAGCTGTTATCTTGTATCAGGGAGCTGCTATCTGGTTACCTACCCCTTGTTCTGTTGTTAGGCTGCTGGGGGTGAAAGGAAGGGGGTGATATCACTCCAACTTGCAGTACAGCAGCAAAGAGTGAATGAAGTTTATCAGAGCACAAGTCACATGACTGGAGGCAGCTGGGAAACTGATATGTTTAGCCCCATGTCATATTTCAAAATTAAATATAAAAAAATCTGTATGCTCTTTTGAGAAACTGATTTCAGTGCAAAATTCTACTGGAGCAGCTGATGTGTTTAAAAAAAAAACCATTTTTTCCCATGACAGAAATGTTACCATACCTCACGAAGTTTGAAACCTTACCTTGAATGTTTGGGTATTTTATCATGACCAGCAAACCGAACTGAAGGGTATTTTTGGTGGTCTCTGCCCCAGCTACATATAAATCCATGATTGAATGTACTAAATTATCTGAGCAGAATTCACTTTCGTTTAGGTCATTTTCCTGTGCAAGAAAATAATATTACACGTGTTTAAGAAACAGATAATAACGACTTCTAATTTACGATGTCATTTTTTTTTAAAAATCTGAAATAATTAACATATATTAATAATATGTAAAACAAACAAATATTAAAACAAACTTTAGAAAGAGTCTTTGCATCTCTACCTATGACCCACCATTACTTACAAGAGTTTGTTTGACATTATGAAGATCAGTAGTGGCATTTATTATTATTTTTGAATTTATGTAATTGACTTGGTCCTTTGCTTTTCAACTTGTTTATTAATGACCTGGAGGTGGGCATTGAAAGTACTGTTTCTATTTTTGCAGATGATACTAAATTGTGCAGAACTATAGGTTCCATGCAGGATGCTGTCACTTGAGTGATTTGTCTAAATTGGGAAACTGGGCAGCAAACTGGAAAATGAGGTTCAATGTTGATAAATGCAAGGTTATGCACTTTGGCAGAAATAATATAAATGCAAGTTATACACTAAATGGCAGTGTGTTGGGAGCAGGGGCGCTCCACCAATGAGGTGAGCTGAGCCGATTGCCTCAGGCGGCAGCGCCAGAGAGGATTCCAGGGGCGGCAAAAAGCCGCTCCTGCACCTTTAAGAGACGAATTTCTGAAATTCTGAAAACCGGAAATTCGGCTGTACTATTGCAAGAGAGCGCAATTGCGCTCTCCGCAATAGTGTTCCTGCCTCCCCTCCCGACAGGTAAGTCGGCGAGGGGGGGGTGGTTCCTTCGTCAGAAACGGTTGGGAGTTTCCTTAACGGAGAAGGATCTAGGTTTTTTTTTGTCGATAAGTTGCCTAATTCCAGGCAATGTCATTCTGTGGCTACTAAAGCAAATAACGAGCATTAAACTCAAGGCATGAAAACATAATTATGCCTCTTTATAGGTCCCTGGTGAGGCCTCATCTGGAGTATGGGGGGCAGTTTTGGACTCCAGTCCTTAAGAGGGATATAAATGAGCTGGAGAGACTGCAGAGACTAAGTGCAACTAAATTGGTTAGAGGGAGGGAAGACTTCAATTATGAGGGGAGACTGTCAAGGTTGGGGTTGTTTTCTCTGGAAAAAAGGTGCTTGCAAGGCGACATGATTACACTTTACAAGTACATTAGAGGACATTATAGACAAATAGCAGGGGACCTTTTTACTTATAAAGAGAATCACCGCACCAGAGGCCTCCCCTTTCATTTGAGGCAACCTAGGTGGCCCACTATTGGACCGTGGACATACTTGAACTGAGCCGCCAAGCCGAGTACGAATTTGACATGGCGTACCCAAATTTGACATGATGCGAGCAGTTGTCGCCCCACTGGTCCTTGCAAAAAATTTAGAGCTTTACACCGGTCCCTGGGGCAATAAAGGTTGGGGACCCCTGGTCTATCCTAATGATTTCAGCCAATGCCCTTTTCAAAGTTTCAATCAGAGAAGGAAGTTTATTCAAGCACAGAATACAGAAGCATTCGGTAGCTCGGAGAGAACTCTGCCCAAGCTGACCGTTACACATATATTTATAATTCATCATATCATATCAAAAGCATTCTCTTTACTTTAATTGGTCAACACATTCTGCGTCATAATGCTAAGGATAACTTGGTATCTGGGCAGAAAGTTTGTACCTGGCCAGACTTAACATCTAAGCTACTTCTGTTTCTTAATAACCCTTCCCTTAAGTTATTAATAACTGAATCTTATTTCCTTTGCTGCTGGCATAAGTTATTAGGTTCTGCATTTTTTAGCCGTTACTTTTGCACGTAACTGCTTATAAAATATTGCTGTATATCAAAATATAAGCTTTATACAGAACATATATCAAAGGCAAGGAAATGAGACAGGTCAAAGGTCATTTAGGCCCTAAAGGTGGGCTATTCAGTAGATCAGGCTCTAACACATTCCACTCCAGCCCTGGTTTACTTAAGTTCCTGAAAGGGTAGCTGTGACCTGTCAACAGTGGTGGGGGAGCAGGGGAGAGCAAGTAGGGGCGCAGGCAGGGGTGGTCAGGGTAGTGAGTCATCAGTGGGATGTTTGAGTAACAGGAATGGCTACCTGCCTTGGGTGGAAGTATTTATTGGCCAAGGCACTGGCCAAAAGTATTGGTTTTGCATATTCATGTATATAAATATATATGGTACATCACCTCATTGGACTTGATGAGGAAACAGTCAATAAAATCCCGTGGTGAATCAGAATTCAGGGTGTTCCAATGAGAACGAATCTGATCATGGTAGAAAGATGTCAGCTCTTCACTGTCTTGGAATATCTTCTGATGCGGGCCAGGCAGGTACCACATAATGCGGGGAAATGCAGCATATGTCTGTAAAAGTGACATTAACATTGACAAAAATTTGCATTTTTCCAGTGATTCTTTTTGGAATAGGAACACATTTGTATGCTTGCCATTTGTTTCTGAATTGTCAGCGGAGGCTGCAAAAGGACACTAAACATACCACTCCTAGTGGGGATCTGATAAAACCAATCAAGCTTTTGGTGATGTTAAGGTATTTGAGGCACTGCTCGTCTTCATAATCCCAGCGTCTGCCAAATACCATAAAGTTGATTATGTTGTTTACTGAACGCTCCAGGAGAACCAAAGGATCTAATTCCTCCCCTGAGAAGAAAAAGGGAGATCAAAACTATTCCAAAAGCATTTATAATAAAAACATGTGCAGAAAGATGATTGATAGATATTTTTTAGCGTATGTATGTATGTATGTATGTATGTATGTTAACACAGTGCTTTACTATGTTACAATATAATAAATGCACAAAGGGAGGACATAATAAGTACACATAATATATATAAATGCACAGAGCTTAAGTGCCATGTTGTAAGATATACAGTAGGAATTAGGTCCCTTCCACATAGAGCGTATAGTCTAATCCCCATATGTAATATAAGGCGCTAAGTTTGCCAGTAGTATGGTTGCTATGTGTTACTGCACCTGGTCAAAGTCCAAATTTATCTCATTTTTTCTATTAAAAAGGTCTGACCAACTCCTTATTGCCGATTGGACCTTATTTATCATAGAAAAAGCTCGGTAAAATCGGTTGGTGCAAAAAATCTGAAAAAATGGTATTTTCCCACCAAAAGTCCAATTTCCCGATAAAAAGTCTAATCTTCCCGCCAAAATTCAAAAAAATCCGATTTTTGGCCAAAATTCAGCACAGACCACGATATTGAAATGGGACCTTTGGTATTGACTTCTACAGGACCACAACAGCTTGGAGATGGCAGATTTTCTCATTCAGATTTTTTTCAGCCTTGGGGGTATAATGAATTCTGAAAAAAATCTGAATTTTTCGTGATTTTAATATTCGGAGTTTGATAAATAACCCCCTTAGTGTCTTTAAATACATAACCCCCCTAAGAGATCCTGAGGGAAATTATTATGCAGTGCTGCTCTTCAAAAGACACAAATAAAGATATACAAAGGTACAAAGAAAAAACAAAACCAGGGAGTACAATCATTGGCTAAGTAGCTATAAGTGTGCACAGCCAAACTGTGAATTTATTTACCTCTTATAAATAAATCATGAGTCATGGATATCGTGGCTAGATGATATGAAATGTGTAAGGTCACATGTTTCACAACATCTAGCAAAACCTGCACAACTTTTCACTACCTTTAAGGGTTGTGACAAACGGGCAGATTCAGGGAGATTTAGTCACCCTGCCGACTAATCGCCTCTTCTTCAAGCGACAATCACCCCAAACTGCCTTCCCCCTGCCCTCCTTGTGAGGCAACTTCGGACGACTTCGGAAAACAAAGGGCAGCGTGCGCTGCAGGTGATTTTCTTTTTAGTCGGCGGAGGGCAGGGGGAAGGCAGTTTGGGGAGATTTGTCACTGGGGCGACTAATCTCCCCAAATCTGCTCGTGTGGGCAATTAGTTGCTGCGATTTTTAAAAACCTAATTGCAGCGACTAATCGCAATCACAATGTTGATTTGTACTTCCTGATAATGTTTTAGTAAAAAAACGAGTTCAATTGAAATTATTAGATGACTGGCTGACCCAGAAATTCACAGACCACACTTCACCATTATATAACACACACACAGCATTCTCACCAACCATTCTATAAGCTTTGCCCTTGTGTAGCCATCATTATTGTGCAAATTTTGTCTACCTCCAGTCTGTTGTACAGCTTGTACTAGGTGCCGAGCTTCCTCTTGTATTCTCTCTTCCATGGACCTCTTCCCCATGCCAAAATTTCTCAATGTTGTCATTGCAAAATGCCGCATCTGCTTCCAGCGTTCACCATTGACTCCAATAATCCCTAAAATGAGAGATAGGGAGTGGTGACAGAAGTATAATTAAAACATCTGACAAATGCATTCCATGAAAAAAATGTAGCAGGTTACAATTCTATTTTTTACCAAGTATTTTTTTTTTTATGAAAGATTTTTGATTTATGGGGTAAATTTTCATTTATGCTTGCATGCAGTATGTCCTTGGAACTGGGGGTTGTACCCTATTAATTTTGACTTTTCATTTATATTCCACAAAGAAGTCAATGGTTGAGTAGTTATTTTTTGCCTCATAAGAAAAAGGTAGATATACACAGAGTATTAATACTGTATCATTATTTTCTTGGAGAGACGTGTAAAGACCTGCCTTGGGCATGTCAAGGGATTTGTTCTACTAAAAATAAAAGCTGTTGAGACTCCTAATAGAGAACCATATTCTTAGGCAATCTTAGGCAACATATGCAATCAAAATGAATTGTCCTGGTGTTCCCCTATATTATTTGTTATTAAAAAAAATCCTTGTTTTCTTTTCATCAGAAGTAATGTGAACGTCAATAGGAATAAGTAACGGGAAAGGCATTTTTTTTCTACTGAATTAGTGTAGATTTCCCATGGACAAGAAATATGCCATGTGTCATCACCACCAAAAAAGGCCAGGTTGTACCATTTAACAATATACATTAATTTTATGTAGAACAGTCAGATTTTAATATTTTCTACTAGTGATCTTACCATATCCCTTTGTCAGTCTTTCTGTTATTGGCAAGGATCCACGGGCACCAAACTGATGAGCATGATTTATTAAAGCATCTTTCAGTACCTCATATCCACAGAGCACCACTGCTGGTGTAGAACCCATCCATATTGTAAACACTGGACCATACTTTTCAGAAATCTGATGGAAGAGAATTAAACCGATTTAGATTCACTTCTAGCTGAGGACTATGGAGAACTGCTGGCAAAATTGACCTATCTACAAAAAAATTAACATACTGTAGACTCCCAACCAGGGCCGTCATTAGAAATCACGAGGCCCCATACAACAAAATTTTCTTGGCCCTGCCCACCTCAGCCCCCAAGGGCCCCCCTACAAGTTAAAAAAAAAAATTGGTGAACATGGCCCCCCTATAAGTTAAAAAAAACAAACATTGGTGCTAGGGTCCCTCATAAAAGTTTTTAAAGAATGATTGGTGGTCAGGGCCCCTCATAAGTTAAAATAAAGTTGGCATCAGGACCCCCCCATAAATGTTTTAAAAAAAACACTGGCGCCAGCCCCCTTACAAGTTAAAAAGAAACATTGGGGGCCCCAGAGAATATTTTTTTTAAATAAAACATTGGTGACAGGGGCCTATACAGTATTAAAATAATACATTGGTTGTACATATTCGCGAACTCCCCAATTTATATACCCAAAAAGATTTTTGCCCGCCTAGATTCTGAGACTAAAGCTTTTGTTTGGGCAGGCAAGCGTAGTAGGCTGGCATACACTGTACTACAACTCCCAACTATGGAGGGAGGCCTAGCTCTACCTGAGTGGAGGTCCTACTATCTGGCCTCGCAATTACAACATTTTTTGCCTTGGATCAGGGGGATCTGACGGATGCTTCCTATAAAATATTACGCACTTGCTGGGGTAACGAGGCAGTACCTCTACTGATTTTTCTAGAAGCAGCAAACAATTTTGCCCTCCTGCTCCCAATCATTAAAACGCTCCTCAAAATATGGCAGGTGTCACATACAATTCCGTAAATAGAGTACCAGAAAAAGTGCTACTAAGTATCCACACACCCGCAGGTTAAATATTGTATCAATACTAGAGAGCGTTTGAGGATTTGCTCAGTGAGAACAGTTATAATAGCTGTCACCACCCTGCAGTCCTCCAGTTAACCAGTTCAGGTGCTTACAAAAATATCTATAGTTAAAATTCCACTTTTATTTCACTCATTTAAAAAACAGACCACGCTGCCAAATACACACAACACAACGCTGAAAATCCTTTTCAGAGAAGCTGGACCATGTCCATAAAAAACACACTTAAAAACATAGGATGAACGTATGGGGATAAGACAAAACCGTAATTAATCAGCCACATACCATAATGGTACAACAATAGTAGATCCAAAAGACTATGAACAAAGTTAAGTATTCAGTATTCAAACCATTCTATTTTCCGCCATTCTTGTGGCAATGTGTAAATTGGATCACCCACACCTCCCTTCCGTATTTTGGCCCAAAGTAACTACCTGGCTACGTAGGGAGGCATAGGTGGACGTTAGGGGACCAGCCCCTACACGCTCCCTACGTAGCCAGGTAGTTACTTTGGGCCAAAATACGGAAGGAGGTGTGGGTGATCCAATTACACATTGCCACAAGAATGGCGGAAAATAGAATGGT
Organism: Xenopus laevis; assembly: GCF_017654675.1. Taxonomy (NCBI): domain Eukaryota; kingdom Metazoa; phylum Chordata; class Amphibia; order Anura; family Pipidae; genus Xenopus; species Xenopus laevis. The sequence continues at coordinate 91,992,721 of NC_054386.1, read as the reverse complement.
TTGAATACTGAATACTTAACTTTGTTCATAGTCTTTTGGATCTACTATTGTTGTACCATTATGGTATGTGGCTGATTAATTACGGTTTTGTCTTATCCCCATACGTTCATCCTATGTTTTTAAGTGTGTTTTTTATGGACATGGTCCAGCTTCTCTGAAAAGGATTTTCAGCGTTGTGTTGTGTGTATTTGGCAGCGTGGTCTGTTTTTTAAATGAGTGAAATAAAAGTGGAATTTTAACTATAGGTGTCACATACACTTATACAGTACCAGGGGATTTCACCCAATACCTCTCTGTGGGAAAATGAGCGGCTTCCCCATCTGAACACTACCACGTTACAGGAATACTGGCACCCGCAAGGTCTCCAAATAATAGATGATTTGTTTATTGAGGGAGTATTCAAAACCTTTCCACAAATGCAGGCTGATTATGGGGTTACATCTAAGGCATGGTTGCAGTACTACCAGCTTAAACATGCGATCAAGGCGCAATGGCCAGTCTCACCTGTTACAATTGTTAAATAACCGGTTGAAAATATATTGGACTACCTGGTCACTATATGTAGAACTCATCCTTTGGCATGGATTTATTCCGTTCTACTTAAGAATAAGAAGCACAGGCCCAGTAATGCTAGGACTAAATGGGAAAGTACTGTTCCTGATTTGGAGGATGAGGATTGGGAGGAGGCACTGGAAGCCCCTAGCTTAGTGTCATTTAATGTTAGGAGTAGATTCTCACAAATACTTATCTTACATCAGGCATACATTACCCCTACTCGTCTGTATAAAGCGAAATTAAGACCAGATGATTGCTGTCCGAAATGTCAATTGCTGGGTGCAAATTTTTTTCATTTGCTGTGGACTTGTCCTACTGTAGCACTATTCTGGGCTCGTGTTTGTGAAATTCTCACCGAACTCACTGAGCTGCAGGTTACTGCCACACCTCGATTATGCTTGCTGGGAATAGTATCACATCTTACTAAGTCACATTCTATGCTTATTCTTTTACGGGAAACACTGTTTCTTGCCCGAAAATGTATTGCTCTGAAATGGCTTGCAGGGGAACCCCCTCTTATAGCAATGTGGACAAATTTGGTACAGGAACATCTCACATTGGCTCAACTGGTGTACATGCAGAGGGAAAACCCAGGCAAATTTGAACTTGTATGGCAACCCTGATTGGACTCTCCAATGTATAAGAATTGTAACCCCTGAAACGGCTAAACTGTAACTTGTCCTTTGCAACCTTCTACTGCTTGAATTTGTAGTGTTGTGATTTCTGTGCCTGTCAGACTGTTCGGAGGCATTCTAATGCTTATTGATATTACCCACGACTGCTTGATATGTATTTTTTTGTTTTGCTTTTTATTGCTTTTTATTTTTGTATTTGACATGTTTGTTGAAAACAATAAAAATGATTTAAAAAAAATAAAAAATAATACATTGGTGGCTAGGGGTTTAATAAAATTAAAAAAAAACATTGTTGTTCAGTAGAACTTAACTAGTGGCTTCAGGCTCCTTCCGTGGCTTTGGGTCTTTTCAGGACTTTAACTTCAGCTCATTTCGTGGCTTATGGTCTTCTCACGACTTCGAGACTTCAACTTCAGCTCGTTTAGTGGCTTTGGGTTTTTTAGCTGTTTCGGGACTTCAACTTCGGCTCCTTTCCTGGCCTCTGGTCTTTTCGCCACTTCGAGACTTCAACTTCGGCTCCTTTGGTGGCTTCAGGTCTTTTAGCTGTTTCGGGACTTCAACTTTGGTTCCTTTCGTGGCCGCGGATCTTTTCGCCACTTTGGAAATTCAACTTCGACTCATTTCATGGCTTTGTGTCTTTTTTCGACTACGGGACTTCAACTTCGGCTCCTTTCGTGGCTTCAGGTCTTTTCACGGCTTCAGGACTTTGGCACTATCAAGGGGGGCCGGCTATATTCGAAAAGTGCAGCACAACAGGGCACCCTTTAGGCCCAGTACGATAGTATCCCTGTGCCCCCTAATGGCAGCCCTGCTCCCAACTATTGGCTATGGCAGGCAGGAACAGATGACCCTTTTTTCTGCTAATGTAGAATTAGATGCTATACTTTGTGCCTTAGTAATATATACACAAACCTACTTTGGTGGAATTGAGACAAGACAAAGGATACTTTCTGTTTTTGCAAGAAAATAAACATGAATATAACTCTGATAGCACAGGCTGCAATTTTCTGGGCTGCAATTTTTTTGGGCTGCTTTGGGTAGGGCCAATAATGGAAGCCAGTTTTCATCACTCATATTTTTTTAAATCCCACCCACGTTATTACAAGAACTTTTGAGACCATATAAATGGTGGTAGCACAGAAAAAAAACTCAAGTGATTGACCCCTGTTCATTGCAGGGATATGACTCAGTAGTATATAAAATGATTAAGTGATATTAAGACATAACCTTAAATCCATTTGCCGGCTCCTCCTCCACTGTGAATAGCACAGCAACTCCCAGCAGATAATTAAACACCTTAGGGACCCGATAATAATTATTTCCAGATGCTAAGAAACCTCTAGAACAAACCTCTACCAGGCTTACTTTCCACAGGCAAAGCAGGGCAGAGACAGTATGACACACAGACAGCATAGAGCAGACAATGACAATATAAAGTGTGAACAATATAATCTCTTTACAGGTATAAACAATGCAGGAGACGCTTAGGGTAGGGACACACTGGGCGATTTGGGGAGATTTAGTCGCCTGGCGACTAATCGCAGCGACTTTCTCCCCGAATGCCTCCCCTCACTCTGCGCCTGGATAAAATGAAAAAGTCGCCGGCGCTAATCACACACGGCGATTCGTTTTCTGAAATCGCCCGAAGTTGCCTCACGAGGAAACTTCGGGCAACTTCAGAAAACGAATCGCCGCGTGTGATTAGCGCAGGCGATTTTTCATTTTAGCCAGGCGCAGAGCGAGGGGAGGCATTCGGGGAAGATTGGTCGTAGAAAGTCGCGGCGATTAGTCGCCAGGCGACTAAATCTCCCCAAATCGCCCAGTGTGTCCCAGCCCTTAATCTCATTACTGATCCAATTTAATTCTTATCCAAGGTAAGGTATCACAGCAGCCAGACTGCCAGGCCTGGACCGGCAATTTGTATATTCTGGCAGGTGACAAAGGAGCTGCTATAAAGTGCCATAGACAGTCACTATTTATTGCACTGATGTTTGGGTTTCTGTTCATTAGAAATGCCAGGGTCTATTTTGAATCCCACTCCAGGCCTGCAGACTGGAGGTCATAATTAGAAGGGAAAAAAAAAATACATTGAAGCCATGTTTATGTCAGTCTATGATAGAGATAGAGATAGAGAGAGATATAAAAAAACTCTCAGCTGTTGGGCAATGTCTCATGGGTACTACTATGTAAGTGTAACGGGAAGGTTCACCTTTCAGTTAACTTTTAGTATGTTATAGAATGGCTAGTTCTAAGCAATTTTTCAATTGGTGTTCATTATTTATTTGTTCTGACTCTTTCCAGATTTCAAATGGGGGTCACTGACTCCATCTAAAAACAAATGCTCTATAAGGCTACACATTTATTGTTATTGCTACTTTTTAGTACTCAACTTTCTATTTGGGCCCTCTCCTGTTCATATCCCAGTCTCTTATTCAAATTAGTGCATGGTTGCTAGGGTAATTTGGACCCTAGCAACCAGATTGCTAGGAGAACAGCTGAATAAAAATCTAAATTACTCAAAAACCGCAAATAATAAAAAATTAAAACCAATTGCAAATCATCTCAGAATATCCCTCGGTACATCATACTAAAAGTATAATTTAATTTAAAGGTGGACAACAATCACCAAGCAACTGCTCAAAGCATTAATGCAAAATGTGACTTAGGACAAAGACATACGGTCAGATTCAGGGAGATTAGTCGCCCGGCGACAAATCTCCTCTTCTTTGGGGCAACTAATCTCCATAAAACTGCCTTCCCTCCGGCTAGAATGAAAATTGCCGGCGGGATGGCAATCAGATTGCTTTGTTTTCCGAAGTTGCCTGAAGTTTTTTCGTAAAGCGTTCCGAGTGCCATCCCACCGGCGATTTTCATTCTAGCCAGCGAGAAGGCAGTTTGTCGCCCAGCGACAAATCTCCTCGTCTTCGGGGTGACTAATCTCCCCGAACTGCCTTCCAGCCTGGCGATTTTCATTCTAGCGCTTCGTATTTTGAAGTCGTCCAAGTGCCATCCTGCCGGCGATTTTCATTCTAGCCGGTGGGAAGGCAGTTTCGGGGAGATTAGTGGCCCCGAAGAAAGGGAGATTTGAAGGCAGGCGACTAAACTCACCGAATCTGACCGTGTGTCTCTGCCCTTTCACCCAGCGACGTATCTCCTCTTTTTAGGGGCAACTTCGAAAAACGAAGCGCTCCGAGTGCCATCCCGCTGGCGATTTAGATTCCAGCCAGCGGGAGGCAGTTCGGGGAGATTAGTTGCCCCGAAGAAGAGGCGATTTATTGCCGGGTGACTACATCTCCCGAATATGAGCGTGTCTCTGCCCTAAATCTCCCAAATCTGAGCGTGTCTCTGCCCTTATTGTGAAAAGAGTATGGTTACATGCATTTTTAAAAATGATTAAATATGAATAATAAACACAGTATTATGAGCACCTTTTGACGAAAGGGCAGACACATAAATGCGCAAACAGCATGGCAGCCTTAGTGTAGCTGATCAGATTCATATAATTTAGCATTTATTTAGCAGGGAATAGTTAAAACAACCAGTGATATGTATAGTCCTACAGCTACACACTCCTGATTATAGAAATCTATTGTACCTTGCGATAAGAGTCGTACAGCACAGAGTTTCCCTGCAGTATATTTCCTAGCAGAGGCAGCGGGAGGGGTCCAGGGGGCAGACGAAGTCGTTGTTTGCGAATCCTCCAGGACAGCAGAATCACTGATAATAGGATTAAAAGGCAGAGTAAAATCGTAAGAACATCCATGTCCGAAAAACAGCAGCGAGCGATAAGGCGATAAGTAGCTGCAGCGATCGCTCCTATAGGAGAACAAGGGGGCGTGGTTTCACGCTCTGAGGGGCGGGCACGATCGCACCTGAACTTGATGCGCCTGATGCATTTGTACTTTTCTCTTGCATCAGTAACAGACTGGAGCTGCGTCGCTTTAATGGAGTTTTATTCCACGGAAGGTGCAAGCGTGGAGACTTTCATTTGCTTAAGCGGCGATTCCGTTACCCGTACGATCCGCACACACACAGGATCCGGAGAGCAGATCGCACGCGAATGTAAGTGAGAAAGACGAGATACATTTTTATTCAATTAGGATGCAAAAAAAAAATATTCGTTATTTCATAACTAGCCATTTTATTCATATTGTTCAAACCTTCCGCTGAGATTGCAACGAAACGATGAAACAGAAATGTTATGTAGCATTTTATATGGGATAAATGAAAGCATTTACTTTGTATTTTGTTACAAACGCGTAACTTTCCGCTCAGAGCTGTAGGTGGGTCTGTGCGTCTGAGTCTGTCTGTGCGTCTATCAAAGCAAATACAGTGAAACCTCACTTTTACATCCCCCTGACCTACCACCGTTTTTTCTTTTGTGGTCCCACCTAAATACAGTGGATCATACAAATCAATTATTTTACATTTTTCTAGAGTATTTGTCTCCCCCCCCCAAAAAAAACCCCTAAAATTGGGTTTTCTGTACATGTGAAATATTCAGTGGAAGCTGAAAGTTGTTGTGGTTAATTAACTTGTGTCTGCGTGGTTATAGCAAGGCAACACTGCTGCCTATGGAACTAGATACTTATATATATATATATATATATATATATATATATATATATATATATATATATATATATATATATATATATATATATTTTTTTTTTTTTTTTTTTAAATAGTAACCTTTCAGAGCCTTCCCCCACACACACAAATTAAATGGGTGATTTAAGTCAACTTTTTTTATGTTATAGAATGGATATTATAAGTAACTTTTCAATAGACCTTTGTTCTTTCTTTTTTATAGTTTTTTTTAAATTATTTGTCTTCTTCTGACTCTTTACAGCTTTCAAATGTGGGTAACTGACGCCTTAAAACAGCAAATTCTCTGTAAAACTACAAATGTAATGTTATTGCTGCTTTCTATTCAGGTCTCTCCTGTTCATATTCCAGTCTCTTAGATCAATCAATCAATGCATGGTTGCTAGGATAATAGACCCTAGAAACCAGATTTCTAAAACTGGAAAGCTGCTGAATAACAAGCTAAATAAATAACTAAAAAAATTAAATAAAAATGAAAATCAATTGGAAAATGCCAATTTAATTTGGCAAGCAGAATCTTACACCAATTAATATTCCCTTACAAACGAATGCTGACATGCAGCTTGTCTAGTTGAAAGTAGGTCAGTTGCAAGATTGCTGGGAATAGAATACTACATTCCATTGGATGGTGTGTACAGTATAAAATACCAATATATTTAATTATTTTCCTCCTCCTATCCTGTAGCATACATGGCAAAGTCTAACAACAGTTTATTTACTACATTGATTATAGCAGGGGCTGGAGAGTGTTTGGGGTGATTTTTTTTTTTGGATGGGCTAATTGACCTGCGATTAAAAAAAAAGGTATAAACAGAACTTTTAACAGCTAAAATTGTATCTATAATATATGCAGAATTGTGCTTGTTGAATTGTGATGCACAGTGTACAAGTGTAAATTATATTTATTAAAAATCATATAAGAAATGGAGTGAATATTTATTCAGCACTGAAAATTGTAAATTACCACTGCTTAATACATATGGGATTATTATTATTATTATGTATTTATATAGCGCCAACATATTGCAATCAGGTCACTTGTGCTTTTGGATTGTACCCATTTATATGTTATTTTCAAACAGTGCTATTCATTCCAGTGTGCTGTACCATACAACAATACATGTTATTTATTTTCATCCCTTTTACTAGCAGCCACTTCTGGAATCTATATGCTGTAAGGTTCCTTAAGTACAGGGCTGGGTAGGTACCAGGTATTATTGAAGGTCCCTATTTGTAGATGACAGTTGAGTGTGTGTAGTGCTGGTGCAGGTTTTAAGTATCACTTTAAGTATCACTTGTGCTTGACTTGATTTATATTTTGGTTTGTATTTGCACTGAGTATTGCCTGCCACTTGTTCAAAGTAAACCTTTATTTCTAGCACCTGGGGTGGAAATAAGCATTCTTATGATGGTCTCATTACTTCTTGGTATAGGAACAGATACTCCAATGCAGAAACTGTGCTGCAGCATTTATTGAATAAATGCTGCAGCACAGTTTCTGCATTGGAGTATCTGTTCCTATACCAAGAAGTATTGAGACTATACACTTTAGTAAGGACATAAATTTGGACAGGATACTAAAGTTAATCTGGCGCAAGCTGAGCCCTCATACTAAGTAAACTATGATGTATGATGAGTGCTGTTGTGTCATCTGTAGTACAACTAAAGCTCCAAGTGTCAAATGAAAGTGGCATATTGAGAAACAATATGTTAAATTAAATTGGAATAATGTACATACTGTTAAGAATGTATGATCACCTGGTGCAGGTAGGGCAGATACAAGGGCAGCTGGGAATACTGTCTTGGTATATCAATTGCAATAAATAAAGCTGGTCAGGTTCTGCTTTTGCATACATTTACCAGGGATCTGTTGAATCATTGAATTACTCATTCAACACTGTTCTGCTTAAATTATATTTTATAGTATTATCTTGTATCCCGTTTGATGTGTTTGCCCTCTTGATAACAAAAGGTATATGCACTAATTACAAAAAGAAGCTGTTGCACTCAAGCAACTTTTCGAAAAAATCTTTATGTAAATCAATGTTTAGACCCCTTACTGGGGTCATTGTCAAGATAACACCAGTTACTGAAGTTTCTGCTGATAAATCCTTTTGAGTGCAACAGCCTCTTTTTGTAAGAGAGGGAATGTTGTAGATTTTTTTTTATTTTTATATATATATATATATATATATATATATATATATTATATATATATATATATATATATATAAAATGTATTTATATATATTTTACAAAAACTGTTTATGTTTTTTATCTATATATTTGTGTGGGTATATATTATACACATACACATACACACACATATACGCAAGGGAAAGTTTTGCTCACCACTAATTTTTAAAACCATTAGGCGGGGGTGCAATGAGGCTGTAACCACAAAAGACATACAGACAAATACAAGATTCCTCAGCACTCAACCCATCAGCCCATTATCAATATATTTAAGACAGAGACATTTTGTGCATACTGCTACTGAAAAATGCCTTGCCCTTTAAACAAAACAGGGATTGTTTGTCCATATATTGCAATACATCCCATTGCAATACATCCCATCCCAATCATCCCATATCTGGCCAGTCCTTTGCTCAATTTTCATCTGATTCATTAAGAATTCTATTGCTTCATTGTACATTTTACAAAGGGACTAAGTTTTACCTGCAACTTACTTGCTGCTTTCAAAGTAAAACTCCCAAACTTGGCTGCCCTTTTATTAGACACCAGTGGGATCACCTGACTATAGTTGGGAAGGGTGGGAGCTACAACATGGAGCTGGTCACTGCTCCTGTATAACTATAACACACAAGGGAAAGTTGTGCTCACCACTTATTTTTAAAAACATTAGGCGGGGGTGCAATGAGGCTGTGTGTATTTGTGGTCACACACACACACAAATAAATATTAATTTTATTTTATTTTTTTCAAATAGTCTGTCTCGCTTTTTAAAATTTAGCCCAACAGAAATAATGGTCTGATCAGATCAATATTACAATAGACGTGGGTGTGAATTGTCTTTGGTTTAATCCAACTTTGCCTGTCAATGCATTTATACTTCTGATTAACTAATTCCTGGATGAATTGATTTGAGTGTTATCTAGAATCCATTTATTATATTTTCAGGAATTCCGAGCATCACTATAATCCATTAGGACAATTAATTGATTAGAATATTAGCCGCATGAACTAACCTTTTTAACTTGCACAGCACTGTAGTAAATATTGCACTTAATTTGGTGGTGAAAAAGACCTCCAATCTTTGTAATTTGGTAATTTAAATATTTATAGCTATTGGCGGTGTTTCTTTCTTTTTACTCTTTAATAATATCTGACATCAGACCTCAGTCAATAGCTTTGTGATAAGGTGTTCACATATAAATAAGGGTAGCCACTTTTACATGTATGTGTGTATGTATATATATATATATATATATATATGTATAAATTGTCCTGGTAGACAGCACCACATGTCAGGTAAGCCTCTTGATGGCTGCCCCTGTGCACGGAATAAATTAGTATGCAATTCGGACAAAGAAAACCAGCACCAAGGGACTTGAAGTGAGCAAAAACTGTATTAAAGCATATGTAATATGGCTATATTTATGTAGTTACAGAATGGATTGGAGATAATAATGGTCTAAAATATTCATCAGTGTTCTTTTAATGTTTTAAAATTGTTAACACATGGTTTAAATGGGGTTGATTCCAAATTTAGAAACCTTGCACCTTATAATATTTTTATTGATTTTACAGAAGATTTTTAGCAGGATTATATTGCACGGCTATTAAACAGCTCTATAAGGAGTTAACAATGCACATGATGTCACAGATTCGATCACATGGGGGAGGTGTGTTCTCTATTTAATGCACTTTTTTATATGTATTTGTACCTTGAGAAAGGTCCCAATGGGGACCGAAACGTCGGTGATACATATGCTTTAATACAGTTTTTGCTCACTTCAAGTCCCTTGGTGCTGGTTTTCTTTGTCCGAATTATATATATGTATATAAATATAAAATCTTGCAGGATATATTTATAGTATTCTTTTGTAACTTGCGATACGGTTTATACAGCTCAGAGTTTCTCTGTAGTACATTACCCAGGTGGCAGTTGTGTGTCTGCTAATCAGAACAATTGATAACAGGATTACAGAGTAAAAAAGTGTAAGAACACTCATGTCCCAGGCGCAGACAAGCGTTGTAGAGATAATGAGATAAGTGCAAGTGTGTGGGGCGTCTCTGACAGCAGCTGCACCAATCACTCGCATTAGGAAGGCAGAGGGGGCGTGGCTTCACGATCGGCGCACCGGAGAAGGAACGCACCTGAACCTGACGCGAGTGATGCGTCTCCACGTTTCTTTAGCGTCGGTGTTAGGCGGGAGCGGCGTCTGTTTAATGGCGGTTATTGCAGAGACGCGGCCGCCGCTAGAGTATGTCATGACTGGGGCTGCAGTTTCCTCCTTTACTTTCCTCCCCGATTCCGTTATTCGTACGAGCGCGGCGCAAGGCTCGTGTCTCCAGCAGCCGCAGCATCAGCGCAGGCAAAGCAACAACAGTTGAAGCCTGTAAGTAAGACGCGCTCGTTGTTTCATTAGGAATCGTGTTATTAATGTTTTAGCCACTTTCTGGTAAAAGAATAACGAAACGTAACCACATGTATCAATATCTTGTATAATCTAATACTTGTTTCATTTGTTGATACTAAACCCCGGACAGACTTTGCCAGCCCCACCCCCCGCCTCTTCATCTCTCACTAGCGATTGCTGACCTGCAGCTCGTCTGTTTCATACTGCGCCCAAAATAGCGTCAGACTGCGCCTGCTTCTGTTGCGACAGCGCTGGGAATAGCATAGTAAGTGCAGTGAGATGGTGTGTGGGCTACTAACAGATCGATGCCTTTTATTATCATTTATTTCGTAGCATATTTTACAAAACGTTTAAAAACATTTTTTTTAATGCGTTGCTAAGAGCAGGGGCTCTACCAACAGGTTTACTTATTACTAGTGATGGGTGAATAAATTCTACTGGCACAAATTTGCAGTGAACTTACGCGTTTTCCCACCGGCGAATAAATTTGCAAATCTCCCACAAAAAATTAGCCTGTGAAAATTCACCTGCGTCACGTTTTTTTTTTTTTTTAGTGAAACCTTTCGAATTGCCCGATTCTTTAGTGAAAACTTAAAATTGTTCGATTTTAGCGAAACCGTTCGAATTGCTCAATATTTAATTTTTTTTTGTGTAAACATTCGACTTGCTAGATTCTTTAGTGAAAAGCTCAAATTGTTTGATTTTAGTGAAACAGTTCGAATAGCTCAAATTTTTTTTTAACGTTCGATTTGCTAGATTCTTAAGTGAAAAGTTCATTGTTCGATTTTAGTGATACCGTTGAAATGGCTTGTTTTTTTTTTTTAATGTTTTTTTTAGTGAAAACGTTCAAATTTCACGATTTTTAAGTGAAAACGTTGGTAGTTTTTGTCAACTTTACGATTTCATGGTTTTTCACAAATTTTTCCACTGTTTCGTGAATTTTTCGCCATTTTGCGAATTTTGTGGGAAATTAACTAAAGGGCACATTTACTAAGCTCAAGTGAAAGATTAGAATGAAAAAAACATTGAATTTCGAAGTTTTTTCTTTGGCTACTTCGACTACAACTTAGAATCAAACGATTCGAAGTAAAAATCGTTAGACTACTCGACCATTAGATAGTCGAAGTACTGTCTCTTTTAAAAAAAAAAACTTCGACTACTTACTTCACCACCTAAAACCTACCGAGCACCAATGTTAGCCTATGGGGACCTTCCCCATAAGCTTTCTAAGCAATTTCTGATCGAAGAGAAATCGTTCGATGGATTAAAATCCTTCAAATCATTCGATTCAAAGGATTTAATAGTTTGATCGAACGATTTTTCCTTTGATTGTTCAAACAAAGTAAATGCGGTAAATCGATTTAATTAACCCTCGAAATTCGACCCTTAGTAAATGTGCCCCTAAGTGTTGGTCAAAGTGAAATGGGAGAAATTTGCCCATCATTACTTATTACTTGTCCCTTGGGTTGTGGGTGGGTGATCTTCCATTGGAAAAGGGAGCACAGAACTGCTAAATTAGAGCAATTGTGGGGATTTAAGTAACATTGATTGCTGTAGGTTCCCGCTGTGTTCCATGTTCACTTGGTTGGATTTACTGCATACACCTTCAAGGGAAAATTCTCCCATTCTCAAATAGGCTGCAATGTTAATAAATACAACGTCCCTCAATAAATTTGTGTAATGTATATTGTCATTTAATATTCTGTAATAGGAAAAGTTTTTTTTTTTTTTTTCTCTCCAAAACACACCATTTAATAGTGCTTCTCCAGCAGAATTCTGCGCTGAAATCGGTTTGTCAACAAAACAAACAGATTAATTTACAGTTAGGTAGGTCCATAATTCTTTGAACAGAGACAACTTTTTTTCTAATTTTAGGTCTGTATATTACCTCGATGAATTTTAAATGAAACCACTCAGATGCAGGTGAAGTGCAGACTTTCAGCTTTAAAGGACAAGTAAAGTTAAACTAAAGAAGCATACTAGAATGTTGTACGTTATGTTTTAGGCTTCTGTACCAGCCCCAGGCAACCACAGTCCTTTAGCAGTAAAAATCAGTGCCTCCCAAGATGCCCCAGTAGCTCCCCGTCTTCTTTTCTGCTGATTCACTGCACATGCTCTCTGCTGCTGTCACTTACTGATCTTAGGGACCCACTCACAATATACAGTACACCTAGAATAGAAATGTCACAATATAAGGCTGATTCATGATTAATACAGATAATTGCTACATGGCAGCACAGAAACCAGTGCAATTAGCCTCAGAATTTAATAATCCGCAAACCTGTAGCATCAGCTTATATTACAGGGGAAGCTCATTTTCTGCTGGATAATTAGTGACGAGCCCTAAGCTTAGCTTCTCAACAGCCAATCAGAGCCCACTGAGCATGTGAGTGTCACAGACACTTTCCAAGATGGTGACCCCCTGTGACAAGTTTGAAGTCCCGGATCATTGCTGCTATTGACAAGCTGAAACTTTAGCCTCATGCAATAAGTTCAGTATGTAAAACATAGGATTTTTAGCCCTATTCATTTTTAGGGTTTAGTTCTCCTTTAATTCAGTGGGTTGAACAAAAAGATTGCCTTTTTTAATACAATCACTTCATTTCAGGGGCTCAAAAGTAATTGGACAAATTAAAAAAAACTGAAAATAAAATGTTCAATTCTAATACTGGGTTGAAAACCGATTGCTGGCAATGACAGCTTGAAGTCTTGAACTCATGGACATCACCAGATTCTGGATTTCCTCCTTTTTAATGCTCTGCCAGGCCTTTACTGCAGCGACTTTCACTTGCTGTTTGTTTGTGGACTTTTTTTGTCTGAAGTTTAGTCTTCAAAAAGTGAAATGCAGCTCAATTGGGTTTAGATCAGAACATTTTTAGGCTATCTTTTTGTTCAACCCACTGAATTATAACAAAGTCTGCAGTTGAACTGCATCTGAGTTTTGTTTTATTTAAAATTTATTGTAGTCATGTACAGAACCAAAATTAGAAAAAAAGTTCTTTATCCAAAGATTTATGGACCTGTGTATCTAATTTTAAAATCTGACATGGGACTAGACATATTGACCGTTTTCCAGCTGCCCCAGTCACGTGACTTGTGCTTTGATGGACTTCAGTCACTCTTTACTGCTGTGTTGCAAGTTCTAGTGATAATATTCACCCCCCCCCCCGCGCAGCCCATCCGCAGAACAATGGAAAGGAAACCAGATAGCAGCTCCCTAACACAAGATAACAGCTCACAGGTAGATCTAAAGGTGGCCATACATGGAGAGATCCGCTCGTTTGGCAATGTCGCCAAACGAGCGGATCTCCCTCCGATATGCCCACCTTGAGGTGGGCAATATCGGGCTGATCCGATCGTGGGCCCTAGGGCCCAACCATCGGATCCTACCGATGCCTAAAGGACGGTCGGATCGCATCAACGAATAGATGCGGCCACGGTCCGACGGGATTTTTTGTCCCATCCGATCGAGATCTGGACATATTTCGGTCGGTGAAGCCCGTCGGGGGGCCCCATACACGGGCCAATAAGCTGCCGACACGGTCTGTTGGCAGCTTTTATCGGCCCGTGTTTGGCCACCTTAAGAACAGCACTCAATAGTAAAATCTAGGTTCCACTGCAACACATTCAGTTACATTGAGTAGGAAAATCAACAGCCTGCCAGAAAGCTGTCCCATCCTGAAGTGCTGGCACATGCCCAGGGCTACACACCAATATTACAGCTAAAAAAAATACATTTGCTGTAAAAGGTGTAATTTAGAAATAATAACTACAAAATAAGTTATTACAGAATCCCTTTAATGTTCTCTTTTTAATTTTTGGACTCTATATTGGTGTGGTACCAAGTCTCTCTTATAATAATTAAAAACTAAGACTTGGTTAGGGAATGAACACTGAATGTACGATTAATAAATATACATAACGTAGAACTATTTAATATAAGAGATGGCTATTGGTTAATGTAGTTGCATAGTAAGCTGACCATAAAAAGGATGTTTATAGCTGCCAATTCCATTTATCCTATTATTATTGACTTGTGTGTGTTTATGACCAATAGTGTAAAATTACAGATGCATGTGTAAAATTTCCACCGCGTCTATTCCCATTTCATTTTGGTTTTATTTTGGATTTTTCACCTTTTTTAACAGGCAAGTGTGTCTTAGAAGCATAATTTGTGGTGAAAGTAAAGAGCACACATCTAGAAATATGAGGAGTCCTCTATCATCCAGGATCTGATGCATTTTATTGTCCTGAATACAAATGTCAACTGCACCCAGTACTCTGTGGTCAATGACACCTGCAACTACAACTGCTGTGATTTTGTGAAACTGCAACTTTTAACCTCTCAAACTTTGCCGATTGAAGTCCATAATTGTGGAATTACAACTTTCTATTCATCGCTGTATTTTGGGTTAATTGACGCTATGGCTGCATTATGTGGAGCTAGAACCCCCAGCTGTAATCTGTTCTCTGATTGGAAATTGCAACTATGGCTGCTGTGATTGTTTTGAACTACAACTCTCAACTAAATTGTAAGTATAATCGGAATCATGTACTGTAAAATCATTTTATCTCAAGGGTATTATCTGTTGCTTGGGAACGGGTGGGTGGGGGGACTTTCCTGTTAAATTAGAGCAATTTTGGGGGTTTAGAGAATAGCAGCCAATCAGCAGGTTTGTTTGTTGAAAGCATAAATGTCACTGATTGCTATAGGCAAATGCTGTGCAGTTTCACATGGAGCTGTGTTGTAAATACTTCTAGATGTATGCAACCATATAATTCTCATTGTTCTTTGTTTTATCATTGTTGATCACTCGGCAGCATATGTCCTTACTATACATTAAGGGTTAACGGAGAAACATTAGATTTCTAATCTCTTATGCTAGACAAACTTGGTGTCTACAACTAATGGCATTTGTTTAATGCATAATTGATATCTATTTGCTATATGTCCAGTACAAATTAAGCCATGATTATTACATTTATGTTTGATTTTATGAATGTTTAGCGCTTTTGTTAGTAATTAATTAGGATATAAAGCGCACAACAGGGCATCAAGTTCTGTTTTTGCTACAGTCCGTGTCCAGAGAAATGAGACCATTCTTAGGCAAGTTTTTTTTTTTTCCAGTCTGTTTGTTTTGTTAAAGGGGAAGTAAACTAAAGTGTCATGAAATTATTTGTTTTATAAACAATTTGCAGCAGCCTAAAGGTTCAGCAATTGTATAGTAGTAGTAATGATCCAGGCTTTCAACATTGTTACAGGAGCTCTGTTAGTGTCAGTGGCACTGCACATGCTCAGTGTGCTCTGGGTAGCTGCTAATAAGCAAAGCTTGGGGGCTATTACAAATTATCAAGTATGAAATTAATGATTTGCTTTTACTAGTCGCTGATGCTACAAGACTGATTGTTAAATGATGATGCAGCTTATACTGGTTTCTTGGCGGTCATGTATTAATCTGAATTCTTTACTAATCTGTATATGGTGACATTTATATTTTATCAATGTCAATGCTGCAAGTTTATGTATCACCTAATAGTGAAACAAGTTTGTCGATCTCTATAACTGTATAAGAAACGCTAGGATATTAATTGCCAGTGATATCAGATTCTTCTGGCGACTAATCTCTTTTTAATGTGAGTTGCTGGTGGTAAAATCCATGTTTTGTTTCAGTCTCCCAAAATCGCATGAAGTTGCCTCAATAGGAAACCTCAAGGAATTTTGGAAGACTAAGTGACACATGGGTTTTACCACCCGAAATTCACATTATTGCCAGTGGAAAAGGTTTTACAGAAGATTAGTCTCCCGCAGAAGCAGATATTTTATTGCTGCCATTTAATCTCCTAGTGTGCCATTGCCCTTAGTGTAAAAATTTTCACCTCACCAAAAACAGTAGAACTTTGTTGTTCTGTTTATGGCTGGCATTTTTAAAGAAAACTTGGCCTTGGAATATTTAGAGAGAATTCTGTAGTTGGGTATTTAAAAAAAATAAAAAAAAATAAAAAAATACTACTTTGGTTTAGGGCTGAGTAACAGAGGGACCAGGGTTTATATTATGAAAAAAATGTCTAGTTTACCTTTGAAGCTGACTTCATATGTTACCAAAGGTTCTATTACTAGCATGTTTTCTGTTGGTTTTCTTTTTATATTTATGATTTGACTCCTTGTTCTGCCTCTTTTGAGCTTTCAAAGGGAGAGAATGATTTATTGTTTATCCTTCTATTTGGCCTTTTTCATATTAATCTGTACTCTCCCTCCAACCACTGCTGGGTTGCTAAAGTAAATAAGACCCTAGCAATTCGAAAGCACAAAAATAATGGACAGCTGCTGAACAGGCAGTTAAATAAGTGTAAATTGAATATCAAAGTATGTCAAGCTATCATTGATTATTGCATACTAAAAGTGAATTTATGGGTGCTACTATTATCGGGTGAGTTGAGGAACTCCACTCAGGAGCCAATGCAGAAAAAGCTACTCCTGGTAAGGAACAAGTTGCTGTTTCTTAAACTGTAAATCGGGCTCCCTGCAGAAACTATGTGGTCCCATACCCACTTGGACACCATCCTGCATAGGAAAAGGTAAGTGCTTTTAATTACATTAATTCTGTATTTTGCACATAGGGTTTGAACAAGATCTATTTCTCTTTGTTGTTTAAAGATCAAGGATTGCCTTTATGAAAATGAATTTAAAATTTTTTTTTTTTTAGGCCGACAACATAATGTTTCCAAATAAATTTATGAATAGGTAAAAGCTCTTTGTTGTTCATGAAATATGGCACTATTTGTTTGTTTTAAATCAATGACCAATTTATTTTCTTGTTTTAAAGTTCTGCTTTCTTTTCATTATAAAGGTTTGTTAGATTTATTGTTATGAATGGTGGACATAATCCTTAAACTGGCCATAGATGTAAAGATTTTGAAAAGTTCCGATCGTGAGACCACGATTATCTCGAAACGATCTTACGAATTGTCCATCAACTAAAAAGACCATTTCAGGTTGATAGTGCCAGGAAAGCAAAGGGTAGCTGCCTGCTTGTCCCTGCAAACATAGATAGATTGCACTGGGATTAAGATTTTTTAACCTGGCAAGAAAAATCTTTGCGTCTATGGGGACCTTTTATACAAGATTAGCTCTCAATTAGTGGAGTTGTCAAGGAAAGATCTATCTGCTCCCCCCCTATAGGTTCACAGAGAAGAATAGGTGTTACTGACTGTCTGGGAGAAGGGGGATAAAAACGCCTCCGTGTGTTGGAATATCTCTATCTCTGATTGTCTGGGAATAATAGTAAATAGCTTGTAGGGATGGGGCTTTAGTAAGTATGATAAAACCATCAAATAGATATATCATAGTGTGTGAGATGACCCTAGAGAGAGAAAATCTCTGAAGTTTTGTGTGTTGTATTTCTTCCAAAATTCTGTTGTTGGTTTTTTTTTATACTGAGTCCTGCTAATCAATTGACTACTTTAAGGGTTTAAGCACACGGGCAGATTCTGGGAGATTTAGTCGCCTGGAAAGATAATAAGCCATCTTCTGTGGGGGCAAATCTTCCCCTGCAACTGTTTTTGCCAACTGCTAAAGATGACAAAACGCCAGCACCAATGCTGGATTTTCGGTGCATCCACTTGCTGGCACTTTCAAATTCGAAGTACACCTGAAGTTTCCTCGTGAGCAGCTTTGGCGACTTAGGAAATCGAAGCGTCACAATGTGCTTGGCGTTTTCTCATTATTATGAGGGGGGAATTGGCAGTTCTTGGGAGATTGTCCGCCCGGCATGAAGAGGGCGCATTGTTTGCCAGACGACTAAAGCGTCCCGGAATCTGCCCGTGTGCTTTAAACCCTTCTAAAAGAAAACAGGTGGAGTTTTACATTTTTTGTTTTGGAATGGCAACAATAGTAAAATGTGGTAATTTAGGGGAATACTAATGTTCAGAGGGAAAATGTTTTACATACTATGACACAGAATATGAGTCAGTTTTCACTTCCTTTATGTACTACTAAGGTTAATCTCAATTGAGTTTGTATTTTTGCTGATATCATTTTGGGAATAATATTAAACTGTTCATGGCAGAATTTAGGGCCATGGTATTTGGGGAGATTTGTCTTTTTTTTTTTTTCTTTCCTCTAACAATGTAATTTTGGACAGCTTCGGAAAGTGAGCTGATGTTTGTTTTCTCACTGAAGTATACTACAGCCGGCAGGAAACAATTTGTTGGGAGATTACTATCTTTTGCAAGTTCTTTATTTAGTGTGCGCCATGTCCAGTTTGCCATCAGCCTTAGAGGTGAGCTGTCTGCTCTACTTAATAATAATAATAATAATTTAATCATAATTGGGAGAAATGGGCAAAAGTATTGTTTGCCTACAGTCCAACAGGATGGTATGCCCAAGAGCAGCTTCTCCCATGTGTAATGACACTCACACATGTTAAAGTATCTCTTTGCTCCACATCAACCTGTGCCCATGGGCAAATAGAGGTCAGGTGGTGTGCTTTGTGCTTACCTCAAATATTTTGTGGAACGGAGTACAGCTTAAAGTTTGGTCTAAAATTGTGGCTTTGGAAGAATACAATTTAGTTGGGGTGCCCCCTACCGCAGTATGAATAAACATGATTATATTTCGATGAATACTAAATGGGGCCCTATGTAAGGTAATTGTCCACCCCTCTTTCTTTCTCCTGGGCCTCTAAATGAAACAATCTGCTGTGCACAGGGAAGCAACATTATTTCCAAATACTGTCACTTTTACCAAAACACAAGGGGAGGTGGCAAGGCGTGGGGTGACAATCTGATTCAGGGATGTGCACTTAAAACTAGGAGGGCCCTATGCAAGTGCCTTGTGGTGTCTGGTCGGTAATCTTGTCGTGAGATTTTTTTCATTTATGTTTTTTCATTTATGTTTTACATAAAGACAAACACACACGAAAAATGATGTGTTAGAGCCTTTGAAGTGTTATAAGTAGTAATATATTTGACTGAATTAATAATGATTTTAGTGAATTCTAAAACCTTAAAGTCAATGGAGGAACTGAGTTTTTGTAATCTGATCATGTTTATAGGATAGTCTGATGTCAGAATATAGGAAAATATAACTATTTGGTGTTGACATTAGGGACTGTGATATGTGATTAACCACAAGTTGTGTTCATAATGTAAAATAAAAATAGATAATAGTTTAATTCTATATATCTATTATTGGCAATTTTCTATGCTAGAGGTTTATTAGTAAAATTATTGTAACGCACGCTGTATTTGTTTAAAAAATTGTTAGATTATAATCAGATTGCGACATCTAGTGGTCTGTTTATGCTGGTTTGATTGTCATATTTACTGTAT
Source organism: Xenopus laevis (assembly GCF_017654675.1). Classification (NCBI taxonomy): domain Eukaryota; kingdom Metazoa; phylum Chordata; class Amphibia; order Anura; family Pipidae; genus Xenopus; species Xenopus laevis. The sequence goes on along the minus strand of NC_054386.1, from coordinate 91,972,989 downwards.
TTATAGTCATATCTGACAGTAATATCTTGTGGACATCTTTTTATTCAGACTGTCCTATTCCGACTTTTGACTGCTAAAATGAAAAATCGTGTCAATGCACTGGCGGCTGGCTAAATCACGTTTTCCGGAAAGTCGCTCCATGAAGTTTCCTTGTGAGGCAACTTCGGGCAACTTTGGAAATCAAAGCACGAGTGCCATTGTGCTTGCGTTTTGTCATTATAGCAGGTGGAAGGCAGTTCAGTAAGATTGTTGCCCCGAAGAAGTGATTAGTGGCCAGGTGACTAAATCTCCCCGAATCTGCCCGTGTGCCCCTGCCCTAATAGCTCAGCATTAGTGTGCTGTCACATCAATTAATCCTGAGAAGCTAGTAATCTTATACTACAGTAAAACGCTCAATTTTATGTTACCTCTAATTAATTTTTTCCTCTGGGCATTTAAAATTTTTTATTTTGTGGTCCTGGGACGGATTTCCCGACCAATGGATAATGCATTCAATGGCCGTGCATTTTGACTGATTTTAAGAAAAGTATTCCTGGAATTTACATCAAAATTTTGCGCTGATGTGCCCAAAAACTGCCTTTTTCCACTATGCAAATTATTTGTGAAATAAAGAGGTATAAAATAGTAACTCAATGTATATTTTTCCATGGTTCTGAATGTAAATGGTCAATTCCAATGAGTCTGCCCCTTATACAGTCCTGCACCAATCACTTATTGCTTTAGGTTGTGTGTGTGTGTGACTCACAAGAGTCTTGTACTTGCCCCCCCATAGTGTAACATTAACACTGCAATGTTTAACCCTTGTTATTAACGTAATAAATATTGTATTTCAAAGTAAAATGGACTCGTGCTTCTATCATTTCAGTACTTGAAGAAGAAAGTTTAACACATTTCCCGGATTTTACATCATTTTTCCCTTGAAAAATGTAAAATGTTCTAATGTAAAGTAATAAGTATTCTTATGAGATTTGTTTTATTCAACTGTGATGTTAAAAGTAATTAATTGCATATCTTAATTTGACTCATTTATTTGGTATAGATGCCGACCCATGAAGGGACGAGACTGTTAATTAAGCAGTTGATCTTTATCTCTCAAAATGTATATCTTTTTGCTGTTGTTATAGTTAGTAAAGTGTGTTAATTGTATATGCTGACATTTTGTTTGATTTTTGTTAATACCTTGATGTGGTATTAGTGTGATATCACATGGTATCATTTCTAGCTAGGGATGAAATCTATGAGCAGCCTGCTGAAAGTGATCTGCCATTGACTATCATTGCAGTTGCCAAAAGTTAAACTTGTTATTCTTGATGGTCTGCAATAATTGCAAAAAAAAGACTTGTGTATAGAAGAAAAGTAAGTTGCTTTAGAAAGTGGAAGAAATGTATAACTGATTAGAAGGCTGTAGAAGGATCGGAAATGTGTGCTGGAAAAACTAAATTTTCCAAGACTTTAGAAAACAGGGAATTGGGGTATCGAAGGTATTGTACGCTAAATTCTATTTTTTAAAACAAGATTTATGAGTGAAATTTATGGGCTTTAAATCTAAAAATTGTAGATTTTATTTGTGTCAATTCAGAAAACTATTTTAAATGATTTTAGTTTTTTTTTTGTATTTGGATATTTCAAATATCTATTTCTGTTTCTATCATATTCTTTGTTTACTTAAAAAAAATGAGTTTACAATTTTGATATTACATTATTGACCATAACAAAACACATGCTTAAATGAATATATTCTTGAGAAAGGTCCCAGCAGAGGACGGAAACGTCGATATAATAAAGGAGTAATCTCCATTTAAAAAATTAATCCATTTGTGTTCACTGGCATCTAACTATTAACTATATTTGAATTCCTTGAGCAGCAGGGTAATGTAACTTAATCGGCAAAGGGTGTTGTGTGTGTAAGTGTGTGTGCTGCCTGTGTGTGTGTGTGTATATACACACATGCAAATGGATACAGACCGCAGTCTAATACTGCACTCAACCAACATTATCAATATATTTAAGACAGACATTTTGTGCATACTGCTACTTAGGGAAAAAATGCACTTACCACTTTATATTCAAAAATAGGGCATTTGTATAAGTTTACATTTTAAAAATGAAACATTTAAAAATTTGTTTTATAGGAGTAGCTATAAAAACTAGGGAGAAACAAATTAGTAGTTGCTTCATGGTTGTTTTTTTTATTAAATTTGATTATTGGGCATTTAATTTTAAATGTTAATGACTTTGTTTTTTAAAAAACATATCCCCATAACTGTAAAGAAGGTATAAGTGATAGCCAAAAATGAAATGAAGATACTATAAAAATTTACCATAACTCTTTGTCCAAAAACAGAACTATATATTTTCTAAGTCTATAGAACAAGTCCTTTTCTTTTGCAAGTGTCGTCGTCGCCGCCGCAAAGAAAAAAATATGCAAATAACGGGGTGCCGGGACTGTCGGGAAGGTGCTGAGCCGATGTTGGGAGGCTGCGGGTCTCAGGGCCGCAGAGGCGGAACTAGGCCCGAACCAGGGCCAGAGCCAGAGCGGGCCTGGGGCTGGTAGCAAGTGTGGGCCTGGGGCTGGGCTGGGAGCGGTGTTTGCGACGTCGCAGGGGGCCTTCGTTGTCCGCTGAGACGGGGAGCACAGTGCCCCTCTCCCCGTGGAGGCGCGCCAAGCCTTGGAGGTGGGGCCGTCGGCTCGCGCGCGTTTCGGGTTATCGCTTCTCGGCCTTTTGGCTAAGATCAAGTGTAGTATCTGTTCTTATCAGTTTAATATCTGATACGTCCCCTATCTGGGGACCATATATTAAATGGATTTTTGGAACAGGGAGATGGAAAAAGAGCTTGCTCTGTCCACTCCACGCATCGACCTGGTATTGCAGTACCTCCAGGACCGGTGCACCTCTCTTACTCAGTTTCAAAAAGCAGAACCAGGGGAGGGGAGGGAGAACGAGAAGGACTCCCTTTCCTACAAAAGCAGCAACAAGCAGCCTGCAAAGTTTGGGGCGGACTAGCACCAGCACTCTGTCTCGGCGACTGACTTGTGTGTGGAGCACGGAGGGAGACACCAAGCACAAGTGTGCAGCAGCAGTGTGACAGGCCAGCAGCAGTAGGGCTGGGAAGGGAGAGAGGTGGACGGGAAGAGAGAGAGAGAGAGAGAGAGAGAGACAGCTGTTTTTGTGCTGCAGCCGGCCCGTTGTCCCGTGTTGCGTTCTTGCAGAGTCGACCTCGTTGCAGGAACGAGCGGGGGTTGCCAGCAAGAGGCGGGCCTATGCAAATACGGGGTGCCGGGACTGTCGGGAAGGTGCTGAGCCGATGTTGGGAGGCTGCGGGTCTCAGGGCCGCAGAGGCGGAACTAGGCCCGAACCAGGGCCAGAGCCAGAGCGGGCCTGGGGCTGGTAGCAAGTGTGGGCCTGGGGCTGGGCTGGGAGCGGTGTTTGCGACGTCGCAGCTGGGGCCTTCGTTGTCCGCTGAGACGGGGAGCACAGTGCCCCTCTCCCCGTGGAGGCGCGCCAAGCCTTGGAGGTGGGGCCGTCGGCTCGCGCGCGTTTCGGGTTATCGCTTCTCGGCCTTTTGGCTAAGATCAAGTGTAGTATCTGTTCTTATCAGTTTAATATCTGATACGTCCCCTATCTGGGGACCATATATTAAATGGATTTTTGGAACAGGGAGATGGAAAAAGAGCTTGCTCTGTCCACTCCACGCATCGACCTGGTATTGCAGTTACCCTCCAGGACCAGGTGCCACTTCCCCTCTAATCTAACAATCCTCAAGTTTCAAAAAGCAGACCACCAGGGGAGGGAAGAGGGGAGAACGAGACAAGTGACTCTGTTCCCTTTCCTACAATAAGCAAGCAACAAGCAGCCTGCAAAGTTTGGGGGCGGACTTTAGCACCATGCACTCTGTCTCGCGACTGACTTGTGTGTGGGCACGGAGGGAGACACCAAGCAGCAAGTGTGGCAGCAGCAGTGTGACAGGCCAGCAGTCAGTAGGGGGCTGGGAAAAAGGGATGAGAGGGGACGGGAACGAGAGAGAGAAGAGAGAGACAGCTGTTTTTTTGTGCTGCATGCCGCTCCGTTGTCACAGTGTTGGCGTTCTTGCAGAATACGACTCTTCGTTGCAGGAACGAGAGCGGGGTTGCCAGCCCAAGAGGCGGAGCCTATGCATATATAGCGGGTGCAGGTGGATCTGTCGTGTAAGGTGTCTGAGCCGATGTTAAGGGAGGCTGGGGCGGGTCTCAAGGGCCGCAGAGGATAGGGAACTAGGATCCTCAACCAGGCCAGAGCCAGAGCGGGGCCTGGAGGCTGGTAAGCAAGTTGATAGAAGGCCGGTGCTGGGCTGGGAGCGGTGTTTGAACGACGTCGCAGCTGGGCCGCCATTTCGTTGTCCGCTGAGACGGGGAAGCACAGTGGCCGCCTCTCCCCGTGGAGGCGGCCAAGCCTTGGAGGTGGGCCGGTCGGCCTCGGCGCGAGCGTCTTCGGGTTATCGCTTCTTCGGCCCTTTTGGCTAAGTCAAGTGTAGTATCTGTTTCTATCATCAGTTTTAATATTGATAAGTCCCTATCTGGGGACTATTATATTAAATGGACTTTTTTTGGAACAGGGGAATGGAAAAAGAGCTTGCCTGTCCACTCCAGACACGGCATAACGACTGGTATTGCAGATACCCTCCAGGAACCGGTGCAACTCTCTTACTCAGTTTCAAGAAAAGCGAGGAACCCTCAGGGGAGGGGGAGGGATAACGGGAGGCTCCCTTTCCTACAAAAGCATGGCAACAAGCAGCCTAGAGATTTTGGGGCGGACTAAGCATACTAAAAAGCACTCCTGTCCTCGGCGGACTTGGGATTGTGTGTGGAGCACGGAGGGAGACACCCAAGCACAAGTGTGAAGACAGCAGTGTGACAGGAGGCCCACAGCAGTAAGTGGCTGGGAGTGGAGAGAGGTGGACGGGAAAGAGAGATGAGAGCGAGAGAGAGAGAGGAACAGCTGTTTTTTGTGGGCTGCAGCCGGCCCGTTTGTCCGTGTTGCGTTCTTGCAGAGTCGACCTCGAAATGTAAGCGGTTGCCAGGAACGAGCGGGGTTGCCAGCAAGAAGGCGGGCCTATGCCAAATACGGCGGTGCCGGGACTGAAGGGGGTGCTGAGAGCGATTGTGGCTAGGCTGCGGGGCTAAGGGCCGAAGAAAAGGCGGAACTAGTGTTCCGCGAACCAGGGCCAGAGCCAGAGCAGGGCCTGGGCTGGTAGCCAAGTTTGTGGGCCTGGGGCTGGGCTGGTGAGCGGTGTTTTTGCGACGTCGGCAGCTGGGGCCTCGTTGTCCTGCTGAGACGGGGAGCACAGTGCCCTCTCCCCCGTGGAGGCGCGCCTAAGCCTTGGAAGGTAGGGGCCCGTCGGCTTCGCGCGGCATGGTTTGGGGCCTTATCGTTTCTCGGCCTTTTGGCTAAGTATATCAAGTGTAGTATCTGTTCTATTCAAATTTAATATCTGATACGTCACCCTAAAATCTGGGGTACCATATATTAAAGATTTTTTGGAACCACGGTAGATGGATAAAAGAGCTTGCTCTGTCCACTCCACGCATCGACCTGGTTTGCAGTACCTCCAGACCGGTGCATTCCTGCTCTTTACTCAGTTCTCAAAAAGCAGAACCAGGGGAGGGGAGGGGTATATGAGAGGACTGCCCCTTTCCTACAAAAGGCAGCAACAAGTCAGCTCTGCAGTTTGGGGCGGACTAGCACCAAGCACTCTGTCTCGGCGACTGACCTCTGTTGTGTTCGCCGAGCAAGGTAGGAGACACAAGCACAAGTGTGCAGCAGCAGTGTGACAGGCCTAGCTGCAGTAGGGCTTGGGAAGGGAGAGAGGTGGACCGGGAGAGAGAGCCAGAGAGAGAGAGAGAAAGATGACAGCTTTTAATAGTGCTTGCAGCCGGCCTCGGTTGTCCCGTGTTGGCGTTCTCGCAGAGTCGATCTCGTTGCAGAACGAGCGGGGGTTTGCCGAAAGGCGGGCCTAATGCAGAGAGAACGCGGTGCCCGGGGACTGTCGGGAAGGTGCTGAGCCCGAGTCGTTGGGAGGCTGGCGGTATCCACACGGGCACGCAAGGCGGAATAGCCCGACACGCGCTAGGCCAGAGCCTATGATGGCCGGGCCTGGGGCTGTAAGCAACGTGTGTGGGCCTGGGCTGGGCTGGGAGCGGTGTTTGCGGAGGTACGCAGGGGCTGGGGCCCTTCGTTGTCCGCTGAGAACGGGGAAGCAAACAGTGGCCACGGGCCCCGTGGAGGCCGCGCCCAAGCCTTGAGAGTGGGAAGCAGTCGGCTCGCACGCAATAGGCTGTTTCGGGTTATCGCTTCTCTGGCGAACCCTTTTGGCTAAGATTCAAGTGTATGTTAATCTGTTTTTATTACAGTTTAATATCTGATATCGTCCCCTTCTGGGCCATAATATTAAATGACATTTTTGGTACAACTATGGGAGTATTGGAAAAGAAGCTTGACTCCTGTCCCATCTCACGCATCGACCTGGTAATAGGGCAGTACCTCTCAGGACCGGGTGCACCTCTCCTTACTCAGTTTCCAAAAAGCAGAACCAGGGGGAGGGAGGGGAACGAGAAGGACTCCCTTTCCTACAAAAGCAAGGCAACAAGCAGCCTGCCAAAGTTTGGGGCGGACTAGCACAGCACTTTGGTCCGGTGAACTGACTTGTGATGTCGAGCACGGAAGGGAGACACCTAAGCACAAGTGTGCAGCAGCAGTGTGACAGGCCAAGCGCAGTAGGGCTGGGAAGGGAGAGAGGTGGACGGGAAGAGAGAGAGAAGAGAGAGAGAAAGTAGAGACAGCTGTTTTCCTCGCTGCTGGCAGCCGGCCCGTTGTCCCGTGTTGCGTTCTTGCAGAGTCGACCTCGTTGCAAGGCCAACGAGCGGGGGTTTTTGCCAGCAAGAGGCGGCGCCTATGAAATAGGGGTGCCGGGACTGTCGGGAGGTGCTGGAGCCGAATGTTGGGAGGCCTGCGGGTTTCTCAGAGGGGCCGAGAGGCGGAACTAGCCCGAACCAGGGCCCAGAGCCAGAGCGGTGCCTGGGGCTGGTAGCGAAGTGTGGGCCTGGGGCTGGGTGGGGCGGGGTTTGCGAAACGTCGCTGCTGAAGGGCCTTAAGTTGTCCCCATCGCAGACCGGTGGAGCACAGTGCCGCCTCTGCCCAAGTGGAAGGCGGCGCCAAGAGCCTTGGAAGGGTGGGGCCGTCGGCTGCCCGCGCGACGTTTCGGGTTAATAGCTTCTCTACGGCCTTTTGGCTAAGATCAAGTAGTAAAGTATCTGTTCTATTCGTTTAATATTCTGATTACGTCCCCTATCTGGGGACCATATATTAAATGGATTATTTTGGGGAACAGGGAGATGGAAAATAGAGCTTGCTCTGTCCACTCCACGCATCGACCTGGTATTGCAGTAACCGTTCCAGGACCGGTGCACCATCTCTTACTCCAGTTTCAAAAAGCAGAACCAGGGGAGGGGAGGGAGGAAAACGAGAAGAAGAATCCCTTCTCGTACAAAAGCAGCAACGCAGCCCTGTTTTCAAAGTTTGGGCGGACTAGCACCAGCAACTCTTCTCAGGCGACTTGACTTGTGTGGGTATCACGGCGGGAGCACCAAGCTACAAGTGTGCATGCAGCACGCTGTGACAGCGACCCAGCAGAGTAGGGCTGGGAAGGGAGAGAGGTGAGACGGGAAGATGATGAAGAGTATGAGAAGCAGAGAGAGAGAGAGAGGAGAGAGATCAGCTGGTTTTTGTAGCTGCAGCCGGCCCACCGTTGTTCGTCCCAGTGTTTGCGTAATCTTTGGCAGAGTCGACCTCCGGTTGCAAGGAACGAGCGGGCGGTTGCCAGCAAGAAGGCCGGGCCTATGCAATAACGGGGTGCCAGGGGACTGTCGGGAAGAGGTTGCTTCTTGAGTCGATGTTTGGGAGGTGCTTGCGGGTCTCAGGGCCGCCCCAGGCGGAACTATGTCCGACCAAAGGTGCCAGAGCCAAGCGGGCCTTGGGGGGCTGGTATAGCAAGTGTGGGCCTGGGCTGGGCTCGTGGGAAAAGACCAGGTGTTTGCGACGTCGGCAGCTGGGGGCCTTCGTTGTAACCCGCTGTGGAGGACGGGGAGCACAGTGGCCCTCTCCCGTGGGAGTGCGCGCCAAGCCTTGGAGGTGGGGAAGCCCGTAGGCTCGCGCAATGCGTTCTGGGTTATATCTCGCTTTCTTTCGGTGGGACCAACATTTCCTTAAGGGTTGGGCTTGAGACTTCTTAAACAGAAGTATTGGGGAGCAGCTTATAGTACAGGTTATCCGAAAAAAAGTTATCCCCAGAAAGCTTCTCAAATTTACGGGGAAAAGACATCAACCATAGATTCATTTTATATCCAACAAAATGTTTAAAAATGTTTATTTTTGTCATTATATTAAAAAATAGTTAGCCTGTACTTGATCCAACTTAGATATGATTTATTTATTGGAAGGCAAAACCAACTTATTTGGGGTTATTTAAAATTTTCTAGTAGGACTTAGGTATAAAGATCAAATTATGATATCGCCCAGAAAATACAGATATGTCTTGTCCTGATCAGGATGGACTTACTTGAACACTAGCAATGGGAGACTTTGCAGACCTTCAGGGGACGACCTGCTTTAGAAGCATCGTTTGACCTGAAATTTCTAAAAATGCAATAGATTGCAATATGAGACACAGTAATCTGACCAGGCAGAAGACCGATGATGGAGTTGCAGTTCACAAAAAGAAGTGGTTGTCTAAACTGAGAACAGAATACTTTTGCTTTTCTAGATTTGTTATCTGCATTGGCATAATTTCCTTTTACTTAACAGGAAGCTGAATTTAAATGAACATGACTATCATAAATGTTCTATTAGTAATTGTTTCCTGCCATCTAGACCGAATGAATGAACAAAAGACAAGAAACAAGCATTTATAAATTGTGCTATTTATATATTTGTGGCATTCTCTTTTATGTAGCTTAAGTATCTAGTGTGGTATCTGTTCTTCATACAGTTTATATATTGATACGTCCCTTAACTCCATGGGGACACGGAGTGAGGTTATTACATGTGATTTTTGCAGAACACCCGTGTCCTGGCAAGTATGGGAGAGTGGAAAAAGAGTCTTGCTCTGGTTCCACCCATTCCTATTCTGGGGCGTAATAGAATCCATACCGGGAATTAAAGGGCATGATGGTGTAAAGTTATGGTGGGTTTATCCTACAAGTAACTTTATTACTGATGAAAACCATATCTGTTCTTATCAGTTTAATATCTGATACGTCCCTTATCTGGGGACCATATATTAAATGGATTTTTGGAACAGGGAGATGGAAAAAGAGCTTGCTCTGTCCACTCCACGCATCGACCTGGTATTCGCAGTACCTCCAGGGACCGGTGCAACCTCTCTTACTCAGTTTCAAAAAGCAGAACCAGGGGAGGGGGAGGGAGAACGAGAAGGACTCCCTTTCCTACAAAAGCAGCAACAAGCAGCCTGCAAAGTTTGGGGGCGGACTAGCACCAGCACTCTGTCTCGGCGACTGACTTGTGTGTGGAGCACGGAGGGAGACACCAAGCACAAGTGTGCAGCAGCAGTGTGACAGGCCAGCAGCAGTAGGGCTGGGAGGGAGAGAGGTGGACGGGAAGAGAGAGAGAGAGAGAGACAGCTGTTTTTGTGCTGCAGCCGGCCCGTTGTCCCGTGTTGCGTTCTTGCAGAGTCAACCTCGTTGCAGGAACGAGCGGGGGTTGCCAACAAGAGGCGGGCCTATGCAAATACGGGGTGCCGGAACTGTCGGGAAGGTGCTGAGCCGATGTTGGGAGGCTGCGGGTCTCAGGGCCGCAGAGGCGGAACTAGGCCCGAACCAGGGCCAGAGCCAGAGCGGGCCTGGGGCTGGTAGCAAGTGTGGGCCTGGGGCTGGGCTGGGAGCGGTGTTTGCGACGTCACAGCTGGGGCCTTCGTTGTCCGCTGAGACGGGGAGCACAGTGCCCCTCTCCCCGTGGAGGCGCGCCAAGCCTGGGGGTGGGGCCGTCGGCTCGCGCGCGTTTCGGGTTATCGCTTCTCGGCCTTTTGGCGAAGATCACGTGTCTGAACCTTGGGTGTCCGGAGACATTGCTCCTTGGCCTTGTGGCATCGGCACTGAAAAGTGTCTTAAGCCGCATGCTGCTATCAGGGGGCTTTCTATTCCGGACAACGGGCGGCGATCACCCCACTCCAGTCTAGTCCTTGTGACGAAACTGGGAGTGTTCTGACGAGATGGATGTGGAGGAGTGCTTGGTCCCGGGCTATGCACGAGTGAAGCACTCGGTACGTTTTATCATCCAGGAAGAGGTGAACCGCGAGAAATTACTTCTATACATCGCTGATGTTATTTTGGAAGATTTTGGAGGCGTTCAGAGGAAAGAGATCCTTGCTATACAGGATTACCCAAAAAGAGGCATATATGATGTTACCTTTGATGGAGAAAAAGTTTATTCTCGATTTCTGAGATCATGGAAACAAGGCCCTGAGGATGATCGACTTCGTGGTTTCAAGGTTGTACCCCACTTTCCAGATGAGGAGATAGCCTTGATTGTAAAGTCGTACTCACCTTTTGTTCAGTTGAACGAAGTGGAACTCTTTTTAAGGAACCACTGCAAGAAGGTATTGTTTGTGGGCAAAGTTTATAATGAGATTGGAGTGTGGGCCTGCAAATTCAGGTTCAAAGTGACTTTCAAAGAGAACTTTTTACCCCCTGCGAGGTTTCGTTTGGGGAATGTTAACTTTGATATTTTCTTTACAGGTATGCCTAATTTTTGTAGGAAATGCAGGAATTATGGACATTGTGCAGAAACTTGCAATATATGTACAAACTGTGGCAGTACTACCCATTTGATTAAGAACTGTAATGAGGCAAAGAAATGTAACCTCTGCTTAGAAGTTGGACATTTATATGCTGCGTGCCCTCAACGCAAAAAGACTTTTGAAAAGACTGTTTCTGAGGAGGTTAACGAGGTTGTCTCAAGTGGGGAGGGGGAGGCAATTTCAATGATTGAGGGAGAGGCTGTTTCAATGGGGGAGGGGGCAGCTGTTTCAACTGAAGTAGTGCCTAAATTAACCCTTTCCTTTGAAGATGTTTTTTGTGTTGATTTAAAAAGTTCTGTGCAGGAACCAGATGAGGTTGGAGAACCAGTGGCAAAGAAGAAAATAAAAAGGAAAACAACTCCAGAGAAGACTCCAAGGAGACACGTTATATGAGTATTGGAAGGAAAAATCAGATGCTGAAGTTCAAAGTTTTTTTGAAAGCTGGTCGGAGGAGCAAAAAAGAGCTTTTAAAAAACGAGTTGATTTAGACCGTATTTCCACAAAAGAAGTTAGGAAAAAAATTCTAGAGTTTGTTAAAAAATGGAAATGAAGTTAAGGTTTTGATATGCAAATAATATGTAAATAAAGGCTGGGAAATTTCTTTGGAAATGTAAATGTTGAATATTATATGACAATTTATTTGCTTTTGGTGTTTTTGATTTAAAATGTTTAAAAATAAAGTCTGGGAAAAGTTTTGAGATGCTAAAGAAATGTAAAATGTTGATATTTGGTTATTTTGTGAAATGTTGGCAATATGTTATTTTGTGTTTTGTTATAATATGTTTTATTTTATTTTGTTTTATTATACTTGGTTCAATAAACTTTTGTTGAAACCTTATCTGTTCTTATCAGTTTAATATCTGATACGTCCCCTATCTGGGGACCCTATATTAAATGGATTTTTGGAACAGGGAGATGGAAAAAGAGCTTGCTCTGTCCACTCCACGCATCGACCTGGTATTGCAGTACCTCCAGGACCGGTGCACCTCTCTTACTCAGTTTCAAAAAGCAGAACCAGGGGAGGGGAGGGAGAACGAGAAGGACTCCCTTTCCTACAAAAGCAGCAACAAGCAGCCTGCAAAGTTTGGGGCGGACTAGCACCAGCACTCTGTCTCGGCGACTGACTTGTGTGTGGAGCACGGAGGGAGACACCAAGCACAAGTGTGCAGCAGCAGTGTGACAGGCCAGCAGCAGTAGGGCTGGGAGGGAGAGAGGTGGACGGGAAGAGAGAGAGAGAGAGAGAGAGAGAGAAAGAGAGAGAGACAGCTGTTTTTGTGCTGCAGCCGGCCCGTTGTCCCATGTTGCGTTCTTGCAGAGTCGACCTCGTTGCAGGAACGAGCGGGGGTTGCCAGCAAGAGGCGGGCCTATGCAAATACGGGGTGCCGGGACTGTCGGGAAGGTGCTGAGCCGATGTTGGGAGGCTGCGGGTCTCAGGGCCGCAGAGGCGGAACTAGGCCCGAACCAGGGCCAGAGCCAGAGCGGGCCTGGGGCTGGTAGCAAGTGTGGGCCTGGGGCTGGGCTGGGAGCGGTGTTTGCGACGTCGCAGCTGGGGCCTTCGTTGTCCGCTGAGACGGGGAGCACAGTGCCCCTCTCCCCGTGGAGGCGCGCCAAGCCTGGGGGTGGGGCCGTCGGCTCGCGCGCGTTTCGGGTTATCGCTTCTCGGCCTTTTGGCACGATCAAGTGGAGTGGATCCTTTCCAGTGATGGCGGCTTTCGAAGCGCGCATCAAGAACACAGTCCGTTTCCTGGTAGAGCCAGCGCAACGCACGAAAGTTAATCTGGAATTCTTTGTGGAAAAGGTGTTACATGGACTATTTGGTGCAGATCAGACAAAAGTGTTCTGTCTACAGGACTTCCAATGGCAGGGGATATACGACGTCACGTTCTTTGTTGAAAGTGAGTGCTTACAGATTTTCGAAAAAGGAAAGAGACTAATGGGTAACCCAGAAATGGAAGGAATTTTAATGGTGCCAAGCTTTCAAATGGAGGAAAAACCCCTTCTGCTACATATGTTTAATCCATTTGCAGACTATACTGAAGTAGTGGCTTTCCTCAAGCGATATTGTTCGTCTGTAAGAGGGGGCACAAGACAATTCAATCGCTTTGACTATTTCAATGGCAAATACAAATTTTGGGTGAGACTGAAGGTGGACCCAGAAGGAATTGGGGGGGTGCAACACCCTCCAGCAAACTTCTCTATAGGTGGAAACAAGGGTTTTCTGTATTACCCAGGACAGCCTGCCTACTGTAGAATATGCCTAAAGTTTGGGCACACAAAGGACGAGTGTGCCAACCAGCCCAGCTGCAGGAACTGTGGGGAGAGTGGACATGAAGTCGGAAGGTGTTCTAATCCCCGCAGGTGTGACATGTGGTGAGGAAGGCCATATTTGTAAGGACTGCCCAAGTAAAAAAAGACGTTTTTACAGTGAGGTGGCAGCGGAGCGTATGTATGTGCGCTCGCCACCACCGGCAGTTGGGAGTGAGGAGAGAGAGTCGGAGTCCGTGGAGGATGTTGGTGCGCAAGCTCCCGTTGTAAGTGTGGAGGGAGTTATAGTCGCGCAAGTACCCACGGAGGAAGACAAAATGGAGGACACAGGTGAGCAGAGACGCGTGGCAGCACAGGAGGGCGGTCCTACAGGTGCGTGCGGTTCAGCAGGTTTAGATGCACCTGTACAGGAGTGCGTTCCAGCAAGTCCGGAAGTAGCACCGCAAGTGAGCGATGTCGGCGCGGCTGTGATGACGTCATCAGCGGGGCCGCGTATACTGGAGGAGTCAGGATCGGAGATAGAGGCGGAGTCGGCTGGTGGAGCGTCTGGCACCTCTGCGGTGCTGGAGTGGGATATATCATCCGACTCAGAGGAGCATCAGTGTGAAATGGAGACGGTGAAAAGCAAGGCAAAGGCGAGTAGAGGGAAAGAGGGTTCCCCCTGCGCAAAAAAAATTAAAGTGACAGCAGTGGCAGAGGGAATCGCTTTGTCTGCTAACCCTTTTGAGGTTCTGTTAGGGGGGAATGAGGATGGCAATATTGATTCTTTCCCCACAACAGCAGAGACTGAAGGGGAAATCTCTGGCCAGGACTCTATGGACTCATCTGAAGGCTCTTGTGTATCTGCTACTGGCTTTCTGGATAAGAAGGCCGTAAAAGACTTTGCCTCAGCAGTTGGAATTCCAGGCAAAGTTAAAGGGAGAGGGAGGGGGAGGAGTGGAAAGCACAAATGAGGTTTTGTGGATATGTAATTCCTAATATGTAGTTTTATCATGACCCTGTTAATTTCATCACTAAATGTGAGATGCTTTGGTTCGAAAGTTAGACGTACAGCGATTCTGGATGAATTAAAAATGTGCAAATCTGATATTTTTTGTTTGCAGGAGTGCGGGTTGAAGATAAGCCCAGCAAGTAACGAGTGGGACTTGGGTCCTGCAATTTGGTCACCAGCATTAGAGAATAAAAATGCTGGGATTGGGGTCTTGATAAAAAATGCTCATGTTAAAGTTTTAAGTTATACTGTTATTGTTCCAGGGAGATTATTATTGGTCAATTTACAGATGTATGGTATAAAAGTTCGTCTGTTTAATGTGTATGCTCCTGCAGAAAGGAATGCAAGGACGCAATTACTTGAGGAGTTAAAATTTTTTCTACCCGGGAGGGAACCTACGGTGGTAGTTGGGGATTTCAATTGTATTAGATCAGGAGAAGATAGAGAAGGGAAAGGATCAGGAGGGATTGATAGCTCCAGCGCTATGTTAAATAAGGTGATAACTGAATTTAAGTTATCAGATGCATTTTTAATTTTGGGGGATAAACAGGATAGGTTTACTTGGGTATCAGAAACAGGGAAAGTGAAGTCAAGGATTGATCTCTGTTTGTTTTCTTCAAATTTCAAAGCTGTGACTTATAGTACGGTTAGTAATGTATTTTCTGATCACAAGATGGTGCAAACGGAATTTTCCCTTAAAAAGGAGGTGTTCTTTGGAAAAGGGGTGTGGAAGTTGAATGTGAGTTTGATGGATGATGAGAGGACGGAGAGTGAATTTGTCAATAAATATGCTCTATGGAGAAAGCAAAAAGAAAATTTTGAGAGCATAGTGGAATGGTGGGAATGGGTGAAGGAGGAGATAAGAAGTTTTTTTATAGGCAAAGGAGTGAGAAGAGCAAGGGAAGAGCGAGAGAGGTTTAAATTATTGAATTGCAGATTGCAATTTTTGTACAAATTGAGAGAATTAGGAAAAGAGGTTTCTGAGGACATAGTGGAGATTAAAGAGAAGATCAGAACAGAAATCATGGAAAGAGGGAGGAAGGTTATGTTCCAGGCAAAAGTAGAAAATATAGAGAAAGGAGAGAAATGTACCAGCTATTTTTTTAAAAAGGCCTTTGGAAATAAGAAGGTTTTCAGGTCAGTTCTAAACAAAGAAGGGGTGGAGGTGGAAAATAAGGAAAAGATCTTTAGAGAAGTGGAAGATTTTTATCAAGAGCTATACTCAGAAAAGCGGAGAGATGTGGATCTGGAGGAGGAGATGGTGGGGAGTTTGGATGGAGTGTTGGATGAAAGTGATAATGAAAGTTTAAATAGAGAGATTTCAGAAGAAGAAATACTAAGTGCAATTAAGAGTTCTAAAAATAATAAAACGCCAGGGTGTGATGGGATTCCAGTAGAGTTTTTCAAGAAATTTTGGCCAGTTATTAAGGAAGAGATGGTAGATTTGTTTAATGCAATTTTTGTCAAAGGGGAGATGCCGGTGTCAATGAAGGAGGGATTAATAACTTTGCTATTCAAGAAAGGAGATAAAAGAGACATTAAAAATTGGAGACCAATAACACTGCTTAACTGTGATTATAAGTTAATGATGAAGATCATTGCAAATAGGCTGAAGGATGTTATTGACAAAATCATAGGGGAAGAACAGGTTTGTGCAGTGCCAGAGAGAACGATTCATCAAAATTTAATTATTGTGAGAGATATGATTTGGGATAGTCAAGAAAGGGATGCAACATTATTGTTAGTAAGTTTAGATTTTGAGAAGGCATATGATAGAGTTATTCATGGGTTTTTATTTAAGGTTCTGGAGAAAATGGGAATGGCAGGAAACGTGTTAAATGCTATTAAGGTAGGTTATAAAGATATTTGTAGCAGAGTGCTAATAAATAATGTAGTTGGGGAGAAAATTTTTGTTAAATCAGGAGTGCGACAAGGATGCCCTTTGTCGCCTTTAATGTTCATTTGTGTGGTTGAGCCGTTACTACAGGTAATTAGAAAAGACAAAGTGGTTAGAGGATACATGATACCAGGGAGTAAGGGGAGAAATGTTAAAATTTTGGGGTATATGGACGATACAGTTCTGGTGTGTTCGTCATCAAATGCATTCTATAGGGCGAAATTACACGTGCAAATGTTTTGCATGGCGTCAGCTTTTAAGGTAAATTGGGAGAAAAGTGCAATGATGAACTTTGGAAAAAAAGTAGAAGTGAATGAAAGAGAATTAAAGGTGGTGAGGGATGGGATAAAAATTTTAGGGATTTTTTTCACGAGGAATCTTAAGGGAAAAGAGAACTGGGATGAGGTGGGAGGGAAAATAGTAAAGAAACTAAATTTTTGGAGAATGAGGGATTTGTCTTTCAAAGGGAAGGTACTTATTATAAAAGCGGTAGTTTTTCCGTTAATTTTGTATGTCAGTCAAGTGTTTTATCCGAACATGAGAACAATTGGAAAAATTGAAAGATTGCTGTTTGTGTTCTTTTGGGGATCTAAGGTAGAAAAACTAAAAAGAGAAGTGGTGATGAAAGAGGTGGTCAAAGGGGGCATGGGGTTCCCAAGGTTGGAAGAATTTTTGTTCATTCATTATTACAGATTGTGTATAAAGCTAGTAGGAAAAGAATTATTAGCAGCAAATCTAATGGTGTACGTGGGAGGGTATGTGCTACGGAAGAGTGGTTTAATAGAATGGGAAAATAATAGACCATATTGTTTCCAGGTACCACAGTGGTACTTGATAATTCAGGTGAAGGTGGAAAAATTTTCTTTAAGTATGGTAAAAATTGAGGATTGGAAAGAAAAGGGGAAAGTAATGAAGGGCATACAAGAAAGGGATATAAAAAGTTCAATAATGGAATTCAATGATGCAGATGCAAAGAAAATATGGAAAAACTGTAGAGATGTGGAACTACAGGGTAAGCAAAGAGATATTGTTTGGTTAAGCCTGCACAATGCTTTACCAACAAGGGCGTTTCAAAAGAAAAGAGATTTGTGTAAATCAGAAATTTGTCCAAGGGAAATGTGTGGTGGGATGGAAAGTACAATGCATGTTATATGGAATTGTGATTTTGCTAGAAGAGTATGGAGGAAATCTGGGAAACTCGTGAAGGAACTAACAGGGCTGGAATTTGTGTCTTACTTAATAATAGTTTCAGGATTGGCAAATTTGAATAAAATGCAAAGTAGAGTGTTATGGATTATTCTTGCATGTATGAAACAAACTCTGTGGGAATGCAGAAATATCTTGATATTTAAAAGGGAAGAAATCACAATAAGAAGAGCTGTAAATCTCATGATGAGTAAATTGTATGTTTATTATTGTATAGATAAAGAGAGGAAAGGAGAATTGGATGCGGAAGGTATTTGGAAGACAAAAAAGTGGAAAGAATTGATTTAGTTTTGTTGTGTGTATATTATGTTGGTGTGAAATGTAATGCCTGATAAAAGGAATATGAAATGAAATGTATGTGAATATGTAAATAATGATGTATTTCAATAAAAAAAAAAAAAAAAAAAAAATCTGTTCTTATCAGTTTAATATCTGATACGTCCCCTATCTGGGGACCATATATATATTAAATGGATTTTTGGAACAGGGAGATGGAAAAAGAGCTTGCTCTGTCCACTCCACGCATCGACCTGGTATTGCAGTACCTCCAGGACCGGTGCACCTCTCTTACTCAGTTTCAAAAAGCAGAACCAAAGGAGGGGAGGGAGAACGAGAAGGACTCCCTTTCCTACAAAAGCAGCAACAAGCAGCCTGCAAAGTTTGGGGCGGACTAGCACCAGCACTCTGTCTCGGCGACTGACTTGTGTGTGGAGCACGGAGGGAGACACCAAGCACAAGTGTGCAGCAGCAGTGTGACAGGCCAGCAGCAGTAGGGCTGGGAGGGAGAGAGGTGGACGGGAAGAGAGAGAGAGAGAGAGAGAGACAGCTGTTTTTGTGCTGCAGCCGGCCCGTTGTCCCGTGTTGCGTTCTTGCAGAGTCGACCTCGTTGCAGGAACGAGCGGGGGTTGCCAGCAAGAGGCGGGCCTATGCAAATACGGGGTGCCGGGACTGTCGGGAAGGTGCTGAGCCGATGTTGGGAGGCTGCGGGTCTCAGGGCCGCAGAGGCGGAACTAGGCCCGAACCAGGGCCAGAGCGGGCCTGGTAGCAAGTGTGGGCCTGGGGCTGGGAGCGGTGTTTGCAAGCGTCACAGCTGGTGCCTTCGTTGTCCTTTGAGACGGGGGGGCACAGTGCCCCTCTCCCCGTGGAGGCGCGCCAAGCCTGGGGCTGTCGGCTCGCGCGCGTTTCGGGTTATCGCTTCTCGGCCTTTTGGCTAAGATCAAGTGTGCCGCGAGGCGATAGTATTGTCTTCTGTTTTTCAGATGGAGCTGGGTGCTATCAAGAATACCCTGCGTTTTCAGGTCAAGCCTGGGTGTGCAAGAAGAGCCGATCTTGGTACTTTTGTGCAAGAAATTTTGCTGGATACCTGGATACCTTGGAGCTACAGGTAAAAGATGTTTTCTGCCTGCAGGATTATGCCGCCCCCAAGTCTTATGATGTCTCCTTTTTCTTTGAAGCAGTATGCCTGAATGTTTATGAGACATATAAAGCTAAGAAGAGTTTGCCTATTTTTGAGGGGTTGGAAGTTTTGTCATTATACTCAATGGAGGAGAAGCCTTTAATCCTCCACATGTTTAACCCTTTCACTGACTTGGCTCTTTTCCTTGCTTTTTTGAAGAAATATTGTGTGAAGATTAAAGGGGGCAATAGGCAGTCAAAACTGCTTTAACATGTTTAATGGCAATTTAAAGTTTTGGGTAAAGCTGAAGATGGACCCAGAGGGTATTGGAGGGGTTAAACACCCCCCAGCTAACTTTTCAATTGCTGGGAATCGTGGTTTCCTTTATTACCCTGGTCAGCCCAAGTTCTGTAGGAAATGCTTTAAGTATGGACATGTGCGGGACGATTGTACAACTGGCAAGTGTTGTCATAACTGTGGCAAGGCTGGACATGAGGCTGGTACATGTGTTGTGCCTAGGAGCTGTGATATCTGTAAGAGCCCTGAACATACTGCCAGGAATTGTCCTAATGTGAATAAAGCGAGAGTTTCCTATGCTGACATGGTCAAAAGGGATAACTTAGCCATAAGTGAGGCAAGAGAAATGCGGGCTGAGGTTGGGATTGCAGAACTTGCTGTTAATGTTGTCCCTGAGCTTTTACCCCTAGCTGAACCAGTCCATGACGAGGAACCTGCACCTGAGGTGATTGAAGAGACACCTGAAGGAATGGATGAAAGTCCTGTGGATAATCAACCTTTGAGTACTGACATTTTGGTTTCACAGGTGAATGTGGTGGAGGAAATTGTCTGGGATTCGCTGGAGAGTGAACCGCTCCAACAAGAGCCTATGGAGGTGTTAATGGTTAAAAAAAAGTCTGATTCTTAAAAGATTGGTAGTCCTGCAAAAAAGTCTAGGAGAGAAAAGAAAAAGGAAAATAAAAAATCAGCTTCCTCTTTGTCTGAGTCTGCAGAGGAAGGGCTACCTAGTTCCTGCACTGTGACTCCTGCTATTTTTGTGTCTGAATCCTCTCCCATGGAAATGGTAGCTGGGGAGGGTGTTTCTATCCCAAATCCTGAGTCAATTGCTATAACCCCTTCCCCCTTGGAAGAGGTTACTGTGGAGGATGGGTCTGCTTCTTTTTCAGGAACTCCAGGTGTGTTGCAAGTCACACCTCCCCCACTGGAGGGCTTTACTGGGGAAGGTGATATTATGTCTAGCCCAGAATTCCCTATGTTCTTCAGTCCTGCATTGGCATCACCAAATATGAGCTTTTTGGACAGTGAGAATGTTGAAAATCTCCAGAATGTATGCCAATTTGATGGGTTTGATAATACCTGAATTGGTTTTCTTCTTTTCCCTTTAATTTTTTTTTAATTTCTTTGAAAATTGTCTCCCTAAATGTAAGGGGCTTTTCTTCCATAGTGAAAAGAGCAGCAGTTTTTTAAAGTCTGCAGTCCTATGGAGGTGATATTTTTTATCTCCAAGAGTGTTCCTATAATCAAGCTTCAAAGAAGAGTGAGTGGAGTCTTGGGGAAGCTATCTGGTCCAAATCTGAAGGGAATAAAAATGCAGCAGTGGGTGTTTTGATCAATAATAAAAATATTTCTGTTGTTCAATATATGATTATTGTGCCAGGAAGGCTAATACTGGTTGAGTTGTGTATGCACCTGCTGCAAAAAATGAAAGGATACAATTTTTTAATGATTTAAATTTTTTTTCTAGCAGGGAGAGGTCCAACCTTTATTGCTGGTGACTTCAACTGCATTAGAAATAGTTGTGATCGGGTGGGCGTTGGTATATGCAAAATAGATGCTTCTGGGAATTTATTAAATTCAATGTTGTGTGATTTAAAGTTGAAAGATGCATATGAAGTGGTGGGTGGGGAGAAGTCAAAGTTTACCTTATTTTCTGACAAAGGCAATGTGAAATCTCGTATTGATTTTTGTTTTTCATCTGAACATTTCACTATAGATACTTTTTGTGCTTTTTCAAATCCTTTTTCTGACCATGCAAGTGTTCATTGTGAGGTAACCATATGTGGGAACGTAGCTTTTGGAAGAGGGTTGTGGAAACTAAATTTTACCTTACTTGAAGATGAGGTTTATAAGAACCAGTTTATTTTATTATACAATGAGTGGGTTACAAAGAAAAGTAACTTTGAAAATATTTTGTTTTGGTGGGACTGGGTGAAAGTCAAAATAGCAAATTTCTTTAAGTGTAAAGGGTACGCAAAAGCTAATTTGAAAAAGAAAGTTTTTGATGGATTACAAAATAGGCTAGAAATGTTATATAAATTAAGAAATGTTAATGTTGAGGAAGAAATTAACATGACTAAGAAAGAAATTCGAGATATAATTAATGAGCGGGGGGAAAAGTATAATATATCGGTCTAAGTTAAAAAATTTAGAATTGGATGAAAAGTGCACGCGGTTTTTCTTCAAGAAAATGAATAATAAAAAAAGTGTGTTTAAATCTGTTTGTATTAAACTTTTTTACTCTAAATTATTTTGTGGTGATAGTGGAGTAATGGATAAAGATTTTTTACAGATGATTGTAAATTCTTTGGATAGTTTTGATGCAGAATTGCTATCGAGGGATATTGTAGTTAAAGAAGTATTGGATACAATTAAAGGTATGTCTTTGAATAAAACTCCGGGTAAGGATGGGTTGACATATGAGTTCTTTTTTGAAGTTTTGGGAAATAATTGGTCAGGATTTTTTTGAAGTTTGTCAGTTTATTATGGAAAATGGTGTCTTATCAGAGTCTATGAAGGAAGGATTGTTTTGATTTTTAAGAAGGGTGAATGTAGAGATATCAGGCGTCCAATCACGTTATTAAACTCTGACTACAAAATTATTGCTAAGTTGGTTGCGAATAGATTAAGAGTGATGGTGGAGAAGTTAGTAAGTGGAAATCAGGGTTGTGCTGTGCCAGGTAGGTGGATAACAGAGAATCTTATTTTATTACGGGATATTATTTCTTTTACTAAGGATCGAAATTCTTCTCTTTTTGTTACTTCTATAGATCTAGAGAAAGCTTATGATAAAGTGTCTCATAGTTTTTTCCTAGAAATTCTGTTTCGAATGGGTATACCAGAAGGTTTATTGAAAGTAATTAAAGGGTTTTATACTGATATTGTGAGTAGTTTGTTAATTAATGGTTTTCTTGGACAAAAATTTCAAGTTCTTTCCGGGGTGAGACAGGGATGCCCCCTGTCTCCTATTGTTTTCATTTGTGTGATGGAACCTTTGTTTAAACTTATACAAAAAGATACAGTTATTCGAGGTTTTGGAATTCCGGGAAGTAATAGTAGATGTGTAAAATCTTTGTGTTATATGGATAATTTAGTGGTCTTATGCGATTCAATTTCAGCAGTCAATCGAATGAAACTGTTACTTAACTTATTTTGTTGTGAGTCTAACATGAGAGTTAACTGGAAAAAATGTAAGTTATGTATTTTTGGAAGGGAGGTGGAGTTTAAAGACAATGATATTGAAGTCGTAACCGAAGGTATTGAAATCTTAGGGATCTTTTTTGATAGGGAAATGGATGGAGTAGTTGCATGGAATCGGATTGGTGAGAAAATTGCTAAAAAGTTGAGAATTGAGGAAATTGTCTTTCTCTGGTTAAGTGTTGATAATAAAGTCTGTTATTTTATCTATTATTATCTACGTTAGTAATGTTTTGCCTCCAAATAAGGTTTGTATGCAACGTTTAACAAGATTAGTGTTTGTTTTTTTCTGGGGTTCAAATATGGAAAAATTAAAGAGGGAAATTGTTTATAAACAGGTTAAGTATGGAGGTTTTGATTTGCCAAATATTGAAGTTTTTGTTGGAGTACAATATTGGCTATGTGTTGGTAAAATTTTGGATAAAGATTGCAGTTGTGCGTTAATGATGAAATATTATGGAGGATGGTTGTTTAGGAGATGGGGTTGGATTGAGAAGGATTTAAGTAGACCTGTGAGTTTTGTTGTTACTAAATTTTATTTGAGATTAGAATCTTTAAGGGAATCTCATGAGATCTTTAAAATTAACGATGAGAGGAAAGATAAAAAAGTACTTAAAAGATGGGTGAGGAGAGATGAGTATATGTGTACTATTGAATGTTTAAATAATAAAGAATCTTCAGTAGTGTGGGGAAGGATACATATGCCAGAGTTGGTGAAAAAGCGCAAAATTGTCTACCTACTAAAGTTTTTCAAAAGAAACGGGACCTTTGTGCGTCTGAAGTGTGTGCAGTGGATGGATGTGGGGAGGCTGAGTCAGTGCATCATTTATTCTGGAGTTGTTTATTTGCTAAAAAAGTGAGAGAAGAGCTGAGACCTTTATTTAAAGAGTTGTGTGGGGTGGAGATTCTAACATGGAAGATTGTTTTATTTGGGTTATGTAATTTGGATAAGTGTAAAGCCAGAGTTCTGTGGCTAGTACTAGCATGTATGAAAGAAACTCTTTGGGATATGAGAAATCTTTTAGTTTTTAAGAAAGAAAAATTTCAAGTTCGTGACTGTGTTAATATGATTATGAGTAAGTTGTATTTATATTATTTGTGGGATGTTCATCATTCTAATATGGAGGATGCAGAAGGAATCTGGAAGTTTAAGAAGTGGAGGTTTCTGTTAAAAAATATTAATGTGTAATATGTATATTTGTTTTGCTTTGTACTTTTTCTTGTATTCATTTATTGACCACGATGATGTACGTTGAAAACTGTTTTCAGCTAATGTTGTGACAGAGTTTTCTAACCACTGAATGGTTTAAAAAAAAAAAAAAATCTGTTCTTATCAGTTTAATATCTGATACGTCCCCATTCTGGGGACCATATATTAAATGGAAAAAGAGCTTGTTCTGTCCACTCCACGCATCGACCTGGTATTGCAGTACCTCCAGGACCGGTGCACCTCTCTTACTCAGTTTCAAAAAGCAGAACCAAAGGAGGGGAGGGAGAACGAGAAGGACTGACTCCCTTTCCTACAAAAGCAGCAACAAGCAGCCTGCAAAGTTTGGGGCGGACTAGCACCAGCACTCGGTCTCGGCGACTGACTTGTGTGTGGAGCATGGAGGGAGACCAAGCACAAGTGTGCAAGCAGCAGCAGCGTGACAGGCCAGCAGCAGCAGTAGGGCTGGGAGGGAGAGAGATGGACGGGAAGAAAGAAAGAGCCAGCTGTGTGCTGCAGCCGGCCCGTTGTCCCGTGTTGCGTTCTTG
Source organism: Xenopus laevis (assembly GCF_017654675.1). Classification (NCBI taxonomy): domain Eukaryota; kingdom Metazoa; phylum Chordata; class Amphibia; order Anura; family Pipidae; genus Xenopus; species Xenopus laevis. Next base: position 91,949,139 of record NC_054386.1, on the reverse strand, counting down.
CAGGAACGAGCTGGTTGCCTGAACGAGCGGGGGCTGCCAGCAAGAGGCGGGCCAATGCAAATGAGGGGTGCCGGGACTGTTGAGCGGCTGCGGGTCTCAGGGCCGCAGAGGCGGAACTAGGCCCGAACCAGGGCGGGCCTGGTAGCTAGTGTGGGCCTGGGAGGGGTGTCGGCGGCGTTGCGGCTGGGGCCTTTGTTGTCCTGTGAGACGGGGGGCACAGTGCCCCTCTCCCCGTGGAGGCGCGCCTAGCCTGGGTGTGGGGCCGTCGGCTCGCGTGCGTTTCGGATTATTGCTTCTCGGCCTTTTGGCAAGATCTCATATGATCTTGCCTTAGGCATTTGTGGACCCCTTTACTTGGCCTTGTGTTCCTTCCTGCGGGTTGGAACCTTGCTGCTATAGGGTATTAGGCAGTTCCTGCAAAATACCAATGGATACCTTGGCTCTTTGCCTTCCTCTTTTCTGCGGTTCAGAGGTATGCTGCTATTAGGAGTCAGGCATTATCCCTTGAGAGAAGGCGATCCCCGACGGTGGTGACATGGTTGTGCCTCCAGAAGCATCTAATACAGTTCGGCTGTACTTTCCAAAAGAGAAGAAGGAAACGTATGTTCTTTGGCTGAAGTTATCGAGGAATTGTTGGGGATGAAGCGTGAAAGCATTTTCTGCGTACAAGTGTTCCAGCAACTTGGATTTTACGACATATCTTTCACCAACGCAAGTGAACTACGGACTTGCTATATGCGCAGTCAGGAGAAGGCTGAGCATCCTGCTTTAAAAGACTTGACTTTTGTCGTGAACGAGTTCAGGAACCGGACTCCTGCTGTAGTTCACATGTACAACCCCTTTGTGCGAGATGATGAGGTCAGGGTATTCCTGGGACGATACTGCAATTATGTGTCCCCGGGAGAAAGACGGAGAAATGTGTTTAGCACCTTTAACGGTCAACGGAGATTCTGGGTCGAGTTCCGGAGAGATCCAGAGGGTATTGGTGGGTATGTGCATCCACCACAGACTTTTTCAATTGGGACAAATAAAGGCTACCTGTTTTACCCAGATCAACCAACATTCTGCCGCAATTGTTTCCAGTTTGGACATAAAAAAGAGAACTGTGACAAAGATGTGTGTTGCCGTAATTGTTTTAAGCCAGGTCATAAGACAATGGACTGTGTAATGGCAAGAAAATGCCACCTGTGCAACTCAGTGGAACATTTGGCTAAACAGTGTCCAACGGTCACAACAGATCCTTCAAGGCAGCTATTTATGGCTGTTGTTAAAGACGGAAAAATACCGGAGGCAGTAGAGGATCCATTTCCGCCTCTTCCACCCTCTGAGGAACCAGTGCAGGCTGACCCTTTGGAGGAACTAGTGACAGAGAATGTGCCAGATCTGCTAAGTGGAGAGGGAGATGATTCTGCACAAGAGGTAATTCCCCCTACGGAGATGGAGGTGGAAAAAGCCTCTTTGAAGAGAAAAAACATCGAAACATGGCAAGAATGGAGTGAAATTTCAAGCTCTGATGGGGAGGAGGGAGGGGAATCTTCTGTGGTCATAGACTCTGACTCTTCGGCTCCCTCTTCCGCTTTTTTGGACCCAGACCAAGTGGTAAGATTGACTGAGACAATGAACATTGTAAAAGGGGACTCAAAAGAGGACTCTAAGACTAAAAAAACTAAGAAGGGGGAAGGAGGAATGAAAGGAGTGAAAAAGAGTGGAGATGGCCCCCCTTCTGCACCTAGGGCGCGGGCCAGAGGTGGGCCCAAGAAGAGTTGAAAATAACTGAAAATGTTGTTTTGTTTTGGCTTCTTTTTTTCTAAATGCCATTTAAGGTTGGCTCCATGAACGTCAGAGGTATAAAATCTGTTAGTAGAAGAACATCTATATTTAGGATTTTGTCTCTGCTTAATCTTAACATTCTGTGTTTACAGGAGTGCAACATTTCGGAGGAGCCAGGGAGTGGCAAATGGAAGTATGGGCCGGCTATTTGTTCTGTAAGCGGAGAAAGAAATGGGGGGGGGGATTTTGTTTAAAAGTAATGATTTTGTTGTTAAAAAAGTTATTCATATTGTCCTGGGAAGGGCTATTTTAGTTAATTTTTAAGTATATGGGATGTATGTGTAAAATAGTAAATGTGTATGCACCTACAAAGAAAAAAGAGAGAATAGATCTCTTTGAAAAACTTTTGTTGTTTTTTGGGGGAAAAGGAAATTTTATTTTAGTAGGTGACTTCAACTGCATCCTAAAGAGAGAAGATAGAAGTAGTGGTGGGGAGATAGATAAATCTGGAAAATTGTTAAAAGATTTAATTTCCTTATTTAGATTACAGGATGCATATGGTATTAAAGGGGATAAGGATGATCGCTTTACATACTGTAGTGACAGTGGAAATGTATCATCAAGGATTGATATGTGTTTTTTTTCTAGATCCTTTGATATTTTGAACTTCAGCATCAGAAGGCTGCTTTTTTCAGATCATGGTTGTGTAAGTTGTCAAGTAAGTATATGTGGTGAAAGAGAATATGGTAGAGGAATATGGAAAATGAATGTATCTTTATTGGAAGAGGAGTGTGTGAAGGATGAGTATAAAGTATGGTTTAAAAAGTGGGAGAGAAGGAGAGGGGAATTTGGGGATGTATGTGAATGGTGGGAATGGGTGAAAGGGGAATCAAAGAGATTATTTATTAAAAAAAGTTGTGAGAAAGTAAGGGGTGAATGGGAAATGTATGACAGATGGCAAAAAAGATTGGAATATTTGGGGGAGTTTAAGAAAATAGGAGAAAGTGTTGGGGAAGAAATTGCTGAAGCAAAAGAACAGGTTAAGAGGTGTTTAGTGACACAGGGAAAAAAGATAATTGCACAAACAAGAATGACAATAAAAGAGAAGGATGAGAAATGTACCAGTTTCTTTTTTAAGAAAGTATATGGAAAAAGAGTGGAAATGACTGATGTATTTGATTGTGAGGGGTGTGAGGTGTCTGGAAAGGATAAAGTGGTAGATACTGTATGGAGGTTTTATAAAGATCTGTATGTGGAAAAACAGAGAGACTGTAGTCTAGAGAGTGAGTGTCTTGAGGTGATAAATGAAGATTTGCAGTTTGAGGATAAAGAGGGTTTATGTGAGGATTTGATGAAAGATGAAGTGGATGATTGTGTTAATAGTATGAAAAAAGGAAAAGTACCTGGAAGCGATGGCTTGCCAGTTGAATTTTATTGTGAGTTTTGGGGAATTATTGGAAAATATGTTTTTGAAGTGTGTGTGAAAGTGCTAGAGGATGGGAGAATGACAAATAGTATGAGAGAAAGTATAATTGTTTTATTGTATAAAAAAGGAGATAGAAAAGATTTAAAAAATTGGAGGCCTATCTCTTTGTTGAATGTTGATTACAAGATTGTGGCGAAAGTAATTGCAAATAGGTTGAGGAATGTTGTAATAAGAATGGTTGGAGAAGAACAAGTTTGTGCAGTTCCGGGAAGACAGATTAGTGAGAGTTTATTAGTTTTGCGAGATGTTGTGTGGGATGTAAAAGAGCGAAAACAGATGGTAGCGATAATGACAGTGGATTTTGAAAAGGCATATGACAGAGTGGTGCATGAGTTTATGCTAAATGTGTTGCAGAAAATGGGAGTACCTGAATGGATGTTAGGATGGATTAAATGTTTGTATGAGAACATTTTTAGTAGAGTACAAGTGAATGGTTTTTTGACTGCAAAGGTATGGATGAACTCAGGAGTAAGACAGGGTTGTCCTCTGTCGCCAATACTTTTTATATGTGTGATTGAACCATTAATACGAAGTATTATGAGAGATAAAGTTGTACGTGGAGTGGAGGTACCTGGAAGTGGTGGAAGGGAATTAAAAGTTATGGGCTATATGGATGATATTACAGTGATATGTAAGTCGCAAGCACATTTGAGGAGAGTGAAATTATTGATTGAATGTTTTTGTTTGACGAGTGGTTTTAAATTAAATGTTGAGAAAATTAAGTGTAAGGTTTTTGGGGAATGGAAGGAAATTGAAATGTGTGGGTGGCCAGTATGTGAAAAAGGAATTGAAGTTTTGGGAGTGGTGTATAATGATGACATAAGAGGTAGTGGAACGGAGAAGCTTGTGGAGGAAAATATGCTGTGACGTTTTCAGAAGTGATTTTATACAACGAAAAAAAATAGCAGTATCTATTTTCTCGCGATTGGTGTATTAAAGATCCCTCTCTCAAACTCAGCACACTCGGAGGGAGCCCGGGAGGCCAATGTAGACTGGCGAGTGCAATTAGTAAATAAAAATCAGGTTTATATTTCTTTCACGCTATCTTACTGTATATCAGAGGTGTTTATTGTGTTCCCCTTTCTCGGCATCATAGCTGAACAAACAATCGTTAAGGAAAATTATTCGCTATATAATATTTTTGTGTGTTTTTAGCTCGTTTTGGAACTTCAAAGATGGTAGAACCTTATTATTTAAAGACTAACGGGACATAATAAAACCTCATTTCTGAATTGAAGGATGCATTCAGGGGCAAGAGGATGCGGGTGGAAAGAGGACCACTCGAGACTGGCTAACCTGGGTTGGAACACTGGGTATGGGAGCAATTTCTGATGATAAAATCATCGGATAAGTTTTATGTGGTGTGAGAAGTTAAGATTGGAAGAAGAAACTTTGCTGAAGAATGTATTGTACGAGCATATGCGAGGGGTGGAAGCGTCGTTAAGAATGTCGAGTGGTTTCTATGATTGGATCAAGCGTTGGATCGTTCTGTGTGAGAATAAACCATGTGTTTCAATTTCACCAGTGGTTTTTTCATATGTTATGAGTGGACGGTTTATAAGAAGAAATAAATTTTTGTAGAACAATATATGACTGTTAATGATTAGTAAAAAAGAGACTGCTAAATAATGATCTATGGAATCGCTTGTATTTTATTGGAGATTTTTATAATAAAAAAAAATTGAAAAAATAAAAGATTACTTTGGGAACTCTCATCTCTCCGGTTCTCTACTTAGCATAAGGCCAAGACCCAAAGAGGTGTATCTGTTTTCTTATGATCCTATCTGGAAGGAATGGCAGAAACCATTGGTCTTCTGGACTAAGGCTGACAAGCCGGTAAGACTTTTGCTGAAAGCTGGGTCTTGCGTGCTCCAGATAAGGTGGCTCCCTGACTTACGGTTTTGAGGTCGATAGGGTATGCACTGCACCTATGCTTAATTAAGCTTCACTTCCTTTACTCTTATACCGAGTTAGATGGCGCTGGCAGTGTAAAGTCAGCTTCTTTTCTTTTTTTTACTGGCTGCCTAAACGCAATAGTACGAACCTCGTGCAAAAAAGGCAATACCAATGCTCCTCTCCACTGGCCAACTATTTCCCTATGAACTGTCTCCAGCTTTTTTTTGTGTCTGGGCGTCGTCTTGAGCCACCCTGATGCCGAGGTCACGGTTCTTTTTGGCCTGGGACTTGCAGGGAGGAGCATGACACGCCTGCCATTCCTGGCAGAACCTCACTAGCGTGGCTAGAACGGGACTCCCTCTAGCCTTCGGCGAGCATACTAAAACGTCCTACTAATGCTCCCATAACCCTCTTTCCTATCGGCTCTAGCAACAACCTGCTGCGAGAGTTCGCGGGGGGACCCTACCCTATCTTCGGCAAAGGGGGGACCCATCCTTCGGTTCCGCCAGCTGGAAGCGTACTGCATTGTGATCCACACCAACGGCGCCCATGCCTCACCGGGTCCTCTGTTAGGACTCGGTAAGGATGACCAACTTCACTTCTAGAAATATCATCCTCATGGAAGAAAACACTGACCTGGGAGGCAGCCCTACCTGATTGAGGTCTCACCTCCCTTAAATCTAAAACAGGCGAGGCGAATCGCTGCCCAGATCATCCATAAGAAGTGTGAGATTGTCCAGTTAAAGGGTCACTCCAGTAACCATTCTCTCTGTGCTCAGACTCATGTGACCTCACCAGACTATTTTGGAAAATTGGTTGCCCAGCGTTGAAAGTAACTCGGAGAAGGCGACGGAACCCAGGCCAATGGAAGGCATCCAATTTGTTGGTGTTGCATGAGACAAAAAAAAAGGACCCCAGTGACGAGTACACATGCTACAACCCCTTTGTTGTGTGGGAGAAGATATAAGTGGCCTTTTCTTCGCAAGTACTGTGAGTATGCGTCTCACTATTGGAGAGAAAATTAACAATGTCCTTGGGACCTTTAATGGACAAAGACTCTGTTTTGTGGTTACTCAATTTTGATCCATCTAGGACATATAGTGGGTATGGGGCACCCTGCTCATCCTCCCCAGGTGGTTTACCATTTGGCACCACCAACAAGGGGCTACTGCCTTGTTATCACCTGATCCGAGCCACTTTCTAAAAGGAATTGTTTTTCGTTATATGCGCGACATACCTCTAACAAATATATGTCAGGCGAAAACTTGTGATACGAAGCTATTTATGGTATTCTGCGAGAAAACTGTTATTAAGCTGATCCTTGACGAGGCATTCCATACGACTGTCCAGAATTGTGCAGAATGACTATTAGGAAGGTGGCCACATCGCCGGTGGAACACCAGGGGCTAAGCGGCCATGCCTTGTTCCTACTGTTCGGTAAGAGGGTTGCCTAACAGCCCCCACCAGATACCAGCATCGTGACTATGATACTTGGTGTGCAAAAGAAGGGATGACCCTGATTTTTTAAAATTGCTAGGGGTGGGCGCAAGCTATGCACTTTATTTCTTTGGATGAGATTGGGGACCCTTGCGACATGGAGGAGACAGAGGGGAAGGAGATTTTGCAGTCTGAGGCTATCGACCGTTGTATCCCTCTGACCATAACTCCAGACCCCTGTACTCTACGTTATTTCCCTACTGGATATTGTGGGCCTGACCCTGGCTGCGCCTTATATTGAGAAAGCTCGTGGCATACGATATCTCTAGTGTTCTATAGATGTCTGGATGTGAGAGGGAGGCACACTCGCTGTCAGAAACCTTCTTTTCTGCTCTAGATAAATGGGGCGAGAAGGTACAAGCCACCGTGTGATGGCAAGAGGAAGCCCGAGAATTAAAACAATGTGTGATCTATAGATGCATTATCTAGTGAGTAAAAGACCCTTTTAAAAAAAGGCAAAGCCGGGAATAAGAGGAGGTTGCAAAGACTTGAATACTGCACTCTGTCTCGCTTAATATATACAGTAAAAACATTCGCGTGAGGGAGTTTGACAGCCCTGTCAGGTCATCGACTCTACTTTTCTTCCATAACGAGCAGACTTCTGGGAGACTTATCATTGACAGCCGGATTGTTTCCCAAAAGACTAGTGGGAGAACTTACAAAAGAATGGTGATAGGGGATTTCAAAGTACAGGCAAAAAAAGTTCAGAAGCTGAGGATGCTTCTTTTCAAAGTACACATATAAGGAGTATTTGGTGCAATCCTCGACTCAGTAGTGCCTCCCGCTCTTACTAGATGTCTTCACCTCCCCAATGTGGGACTCGTGGTATCGAGAACCGAGTACTCACATAGAGAAATATAAAATGTGAGGTGTTGTGTAAAAGGGAGATCTATGTATGGCACCCTTTCCCAGCACTGGAGAGAATTACCCAAACGGGATCCACAGAATATACAAGAGAAAAGCAAGAAAGGGAAGAGGCGGTTAAAAGGACAGATTACAACACGCTGACACTCAGGACTAACATAAATGGTTATTTCGAATGGAAGTGTTGAAAATGAATTAGAAAAAATGTTCTGTTTATTAATATTAATTATAAATGCAACATACCCTCCCTACTCGCCTAGTTGGTCTTGTATAATGTGTAGGGTCTGGAGATTGCATTGAAAGCTTTATTATGAGGAGTTGTTTATCATTAAAAATGTTAAGAAGACATCTTCAACTCTGCCAGTACTCCGCTAAAAGCAGCAATTTTCAAGTTGTTCGTCTGCATACAGTTTCATCAATTAACTCATATTCTTGTTTGCAAGGATATTAGTGCCTTTGGACGAGGAAAGAAATCAGGCATAACGGGAAAATCCTCCAAAAAAAGGCCTGTGGGTGATTTAGTGAAAGCGGCGAGCGCGATGGAGGGTGGCGGGAAGGCATGTGGCAATTTATGAGGCCGAAAACCAGATGTGGTCAACACAGTAGGGAAAGGGAGATGGTGGTGAGTGTATATTCGAAAACCGCTATCATATTGGTTTAAGGAACCATTTTCCAGGGTAAACTAAAGTAATTTTCATGTGATGGGTGCCAAGGAAAAGAGCTATCACTTTTGGTTCGTTATTTTCTTGAAATCATTGGTGGTGCTGTATGGCCCAGATAAGTAACCTGGTTATTTAAGTTATATTTCAAAATTAATCTTGAATATTGCCCCTAACATGAAACAGCAAAGCGGGGCTAGCGAGTCCTGACTATTTTTCAATAACCGTTAAGAACTTATTTTTAGAGTGAAGAGAATTATGGGAGCCTACCTCTGCGCTTGCATTCAGTAGTGGAGCAGTGTATAAATTGTGACTCAAAAAGGTTATCAATGTGGTAAAAGTATTGCATAGCTTTATAAGTTGAGTGTATATTGAGACCTGAACGAGGGAGAGATCAACCTAGGGAGCATCTGCCACGCACTCAGATGTGAACTGTAGGTGTTCGTAGCAAGGAAACACTGCTTACAACTAGTCTATACACGCCATATATCCTCCTATCAGAAGTGCCTTTCAAAAACTAAGATACAGGTCAAAAATCGCTGATCTCAAGAGGAAAATTGTGGAAGTTTTCAGCTTTTTCAATTGTGATACTGAGCGTGAGGCCAAAAAAAGCAGTATCCCCTTCTCATAATTAGACTTTTTGTTTTATTTCAAATAAATTGCATTATAATGATTTTTCCTTAAAAAGATAAGAACTTAGTTTTACTCTACGGACCACTAGAAGCCATAAAAAATACGACCTACAGGTGAGAGGGTACTGTTCCGGAAAACTACTACCCTCTTTATGAGCAGATGGAATTAGGTGTAAGTGAGTGAGGAGCATCCTGAACTTTGGATATTATTGGAGGTGGTGTAGAGAATTACAGCGCTGCCCGATATGTATTTCAGGGGTACTAACAAGATGAAAAGTGAGTCGTAAAGACGAGGCCAAACATAGCGAGTACACTTTGTGCGGACTGACACTTTTAGCGCATAGATCAACGTCCCGGGTGAATGGGAGCAGTGGGCCGTGGGAAGTGAGCGGTAAAAAACTGAAACAGAAAAGATTACTTTTATTCAGGAAGGATGTGATAGTGTGAGTCAGAAAGAGAAGAGAAGCATTATGAGACCCTAGAATGGCCAAGTGAGACTGCTAATTTTAGAGAAATTAGGGGTAAGATGGAGAAAGATGTGAGATA